>NC_142492.1:26119938-26419938 GCF_965113065.1 Corylus avellana
AAATCCTAGCACTATAGTTCAACAATGTATAATTTTACTAATAAAAAAATCATTTCATCATATCTTCTCTAATTAAAAATCATTTAAACTTCTCTCTCATTTCTCGTAGAATTACATAAAGAATAAAAAATTTTAAATAAAATATTAAAAGTTGATAATTAAAATGTTGAGCCAAATGTAAGTACTTAAAAAAATTGATAGTTAAAATAAAAATAAAAAAGTAATATTTTGGTTAAATTTAGCTAAACTTTTGCTGAGCTGGGTGTGAATGCTCGTAGTGGGAGCTAAGCAACCTTGGAAGTCTAAAAGGTTTCCTAAATTTCAAGAAAGCATTAAATTTACAACCTTGAAAGTTTAAAATATTTTTTATAAGGTCTTGTTAAATATCTTAAATTTTAGTTTAGTATTTACTATGAGTGCGTGGTTAAATATATTTTGTTTTGTTAAATTAATGTATTTGACCGTTGATATTCCCAATTTTTGTAAAGTTGTTAAGTTGTAGAGATGAGATTCTAAATAAAATCATTTTATATTATCATTAAATTGTTAACAGAGTGGTTGAGCTAGGTCCCCTTTACCTATCTCCTTGCCTTCTTGTTGTGCTTCTAAATTTTTTCATTCTCTCCCTTCCTCCGCCATCACAATTATTTAAAGGTTATTTGTATAATAAGTTCATGAGCGAATCCTCCAAAATTTTTAAATCTCTAAGTGTTTTTTTTTTTTTTTTTTTCGAAAATTTACTCCCTAGGTCAATTGGAATAACAATAAAATCCCTTCCATAAATTTTTTTTAACACCCATTAGTCATTCAAAATGCACCGTTTCAACTCATTAAAATATTAATTTTTATTAATTTAATTTAAAAATAAATCTAAAAATTAAATTAAAAGAAAAAAGAAAAGGAAAGGACAGGGGGTGGCCGGCCACCCCATTTTGCCTAAGGTGGTTGGCCCCCAAACCGACTGTATGGGGTAGCCGAACTACTCCCTTGGGCCCAAGGGGGTGGTTCGGCCCCCTAGGGCAAACCCTCAAATTTGTTCTTTTGAGGGTCAAATTTGAGGGTTTGACCACTGCTGTCCTTTCTTCTTTTTAAATTTTTTTTTTTAAATTTGTTATATTTATTTTAAAATTAAATTAATAAAAAAAATTAATATTTTAATAAGGTGAAACGGTACGTTTTAAATTTGACTAACGGTTGTTAAAAAAATTTTATGGCAAGGATTTTATTGTCATTTTCATTGACCCAGAGAGTAAATTTTTGAAAAAAAAAAAAAAAAAAACTTAGGGATTTAAAAATTTTGGAGGGTTGACTCATGGACTTATTATACAAATACCCTTATTTAAAAACTATTATACAACATGACAATGTGAGAATAAAAATTAAATCTTGGACCATCATTTTTTTTAAAAAAAAAAATTAAGGTTAATTTTCAATGTCAAGTCATCTCAATTATATAAAAATAATATGGCAGTATACTAAGAGTGCGTTTGGCATTGTCATTTCATAGACAAAAAAAAAATACAATTTTAAATCAAATCGCAAAAAATAAATTATTTGAAATTGCGTTTGCATTTTCAAATAGCAAGTAAGGAGGTATTTTTTTTTTTAAACCACAATTTTAAAAGCTAAACTGTAATTTTAAATGTCAAACTAGAATTTTGCAAAATTACTTAATTGCGTTTTTAAAAATTGTATTTTTAAATCACACTTTTTGAAATACCAAATCCAAAGGTCCAAAACCAACCTAAATATCATTACTCTTATAAAAAAATCTCCTTTTTTTTCTTTTTTTTTTTTTTTTGTGGCAAAAAAAAAATTGGAAACTCTTGCCTCCAAAAGCAAATGATTTTTTTTTCCTAAAACCCTGTTTGATTAGCATATGTCACAGAAGAACTTCACAATCAATCTTACCACACACTGAGCACTCCAAGCAATGGCTCTGCTCTTCACCACCACTTCACACTCTCACCTCTCTCTCTTCTCCAAAACCCCAAATCCCAGCAAACCATTTCCTCTCCTCTCTCCTTCTCTCTCTATCACAAACCCTAGAAATCGCTTTCTCAGATCCCCTCCCTCCATGCTCCTCACCCGCTCCTCTCTCTCCGACCCCTCCCCCAATCCCCGGGTCTCTGACGAGTGGGGCGAGCCCTCCGAACCCGAACCCGAACTTGAATCGCCTCCGGACCCCCCCGAGAACGAGGACGAGTGGGGTGGAGACGACGCTGGTGTTGTTTCCGGTAGTACGGAGGAGGATGAGTATGTTGCTGTCGGTAACGGTAGCCCCGCCGCCGCGGGGACTGCCACGGATAAGGCTGACGTGGCGGACGAGGGAGATGGGTTGGGGAATAAGCTTGCGGAGCTGAAGCGGTGCCTGGTGGACACGGTTTACGGGACGGAGTTGGGGTTCAGGGCTGGGCCTGAGGTGAGGGCGGAGGTGTCGGAGCTGGTGAGTCAGCTGGAGGCGGCGAATCCAACTCCGGCGCCGATCGAGGCCCCGGGGGCTCTCGATGGCAACTGGGTTTTGCTGTGAGTTCATTTTTGGCGTGGCATTTCTATGTTTGTTTTGAATTGAATTGGATAGTTTTGATTATGATATAATTCAGTTGCATTGTAACTGAATTAGGTGTTAGTGATTTCTCGAGAATCTTGATTTATGGCATTGAAATTGGCAAAAAAAGAAAAAGAAAAAGATCGTCTTTTTTAAGATCTGTGTGTATAAATGGGTTTTAAATTAATAGTAAATGCAATTATTCAGTTTTGTATGTCAACAGTGTCGATAATGTTGATCGCTTATTTTTAGTGTGTAGTGTTTTTTTTTCTTTTTTTTTTTTTCTTTGAAGTACTCGAATGAAGGGTGCAATCCAAGTACAGTAGTTTCTTCAGTATTTCAAAAAGGATTATGAAGAAAAACCTTTTCTATTTATTTCTTTTCACTGTTGGGTTGAATCCCTCAATAAGATTGTTTTTAAATTAACTACAGAGGTTCTTTTGTTGAAACTATGCATCACTTATCATTGACGATACTTGATAACTTGATAATTTTGGTTCTCACTGAAAAAAAAAAGTAATAAGATTTGAGGCAAAGGATACATTTGCCTGTTCTTGCACAAATTACTAATTTTAACTCTAAAATGTCAACCTTGTCAGTTTTAGCTTGAATAATCTTAATAATGTTGGATTCCAACACTTTGAAGATGCCACAGTAGAAAAGTAAGAACTTGCCACTGAAAACAGAAAATTTGAAGATGTTGGATATTTATCATATTTTGGCCCTCAGAACGGTATGTTCAATGGAAATGTATCACTTCCAAGAAAATAAGCGCTAAAACCTTGTCTTTCCAAATGGGAGTGCTTCAAGTTACCCTGCTTGCTTGTATTGTTTTGAATGAATCATCTGATTCTTATGAAAATTTGTGATTGTATTTTCTCTTGAGGTTTCCATGGTTACATATTTGTTTGAGAGCCTTTTAATTCATATCAACCATTCATTGTTTTGTTAAGTGAATAATATAGCATTACATGAGTATCATAGCATACTTTGTATTTCAGATTTGGTAAACCAAATCCTAGTCTAAACTCGTGTTTTGTATTGAGGGTCTTTTCTGTATGAGTATCTCAGCCAGCAAATGGACGGTTATTATATCGTTTTTTTACTAAATGTATGTGCGCTACACAAATTTGTGCACTCTCATCTTCTTCTGAAAAAAGTTACTAATTGTATTGCCGATAATGTGCATAACTGCCTTTGATATATGTCATTTCTGGACTAAGGACAGGGATGACACTATTGGGAAGCAGAATGTAGCCATTGATAGGATAAGCTGTGGAGACCTCATAGAAACTGGAAAGTTGATCACTTAGTAGAGTGGATCATATTCAGGCGTGTGTTTGTGTTCTCTTCTATTTTTGACTTGGACTATGTGGCAGGCATGTGTATAGGATAATGCATCAATAGAAGGATGATGTAAATGTTATAGACAATGCTGTATGTAAATAGTTGTTTTCAGTGTCCTCTGGGTAAATGAAACAGTGTGGAGAGCATCCTGATGAAAATGGATCAAAACTGACTAATATTGCTTTTTGTATCTAGTATTAGTTTTTACTCAGTACACTTGATCCTGATTTTCTCACACCATTTTGTTCCCTCGGCCACTAATCAGGTACACTGCATTTTCTGAGCTATTGCCCCTCCTCGCAGTAGGGACATCACCTTTCTTGAAAGTGAAAGAGATACGCCAAGCAATTGACACCAACGGTCTTACCATTGTGAACTCGGTCACGTTGTCTAGCCTTTTTGCTACTTTGTCTTTTAGTGCTTCTGCTACTTTTGAAGTTCGAAGTCCTACAAGAATACAGGTATTCATTCTTATGAGCAATAAGTATCTATTGATTGAACAAAATTTTCTATAACAAGATGGCATGTGTTTTGGATAATAGTTTGAATAATAGTATAAAACGTACTGTCTTTGTACAATTTACAAATGAAAATAACTAATTGTAAACATTAAAAATCATCATCATCAACACTTTTATGTCCAGGTTGCATTTAAGGAAGGCACCATTCCCCCTCCAGAGATAAAGTCAAGTATTGATTTCCCAGAAAATTTAGATATCTTTGGGCAGCAAATCAATCTGTCGCCTGTGCGGCAATCCCTCAGTCCACTGCAGGACATTGTGGGAAGTATTTCACGAGTCGTTTCTGGTCAGCCGCCTCTTAAGGTCCCCATTCCAGGTGACCGTAGTAGCTCCTGGCTTCTGATTACATACCTTGACGATGATATTAGAATCTCAAGGGGAGATGGTGGTCTTTTTGTGCTTGCCAGGGAAGGTAGTCCCCTTCTTAATCAGTACTAGCATGGTCCATGTTGCCATGAGTTATTTGCAAAGGCCTATATGTATACATACAGTCTCTATTACGATTTGACACTTATGCTTAAATGGGGAAAATAATCAAGGAGTGTATTGATGCCATTTTGTACTCGAAAAGTTAAATATTGAATATTGAACGCTTGTACATTGGTATATCCAGAGCTCCATCAGAAGATTGAAGTTGAAAAATTAGGAATTTCTATTGAATGAGCAGATAAGATTACAAGAAATTTTTCCTTTGCTGGGGCTCATCTAACCATGGATGTGTGGTGTAAGCCAACACATTAGAGACTGCGATGGATGAGTTCTAGGAAAAGACTGTACAATCCTCTGGTCATCGAGGTAGAAAACACCAGATTCACGATAAACCATTGGATCATGATCTACACAAGTATAATCAATGTCTTCTAAAAAGTAAATGAGATTCCCTCTAAACCCATTGAAATCTTTGGCTGAAAGAGATGCTGATTCCCCCATTGACAGAAATAACATTTTATCACCTACACTTCTTAGCCTTGTGAACGGCACTGTTATCACTAGAAAACTCAACCTTCAACACTACAAATCTTCTCTTTTTGGGGTAAATAAAATCAAACAAAACCTCTTCTTCATCCTCTTCCTCCTCCATCTCATCTTCCTCCTCTGTCTCATTGTCTTAGTCGTCTGTCTCTTCGTCCTCAAATCTAGTGAAGTGAACATTGGAAACCGTGACAACTACCAACAATTCACCATCAGATTCCACCAAGCTGAAAATATTTGCTCCATCCTCAACAATCCAAGTTTCCTGGCCGATTTCCAGATCAAAAAAAATGTCGTTCAAGCTTACAACAAATGGAGTTACTTTCAACATCACTTCACGGTCCCCCGATTTCATGCAAGTCGTATAACTCCTTGCAGAGCCGCCCTCCATCTCCGTCTCCACGCCGACCCAAGCACACAGCGTGCCGCCATCTTCACAAAACATGATGTCGAAGTATTTAACACCTTCCTCATCATCACCATTCCCTCCTTCCTACACCCTCCATTCCTCATCCTCCGGCTTGCAAAACGCCAACACGTGATAATGAAAACACACCACCGCAACAACCAATTCTGCAGAATCTGTAGCCGACACGACAATCTTCCCGACAAAAGAAGCAAACCGGTCTGGATCCGGCGCAACATAATTTCGAAAACATGGGATTGTTGTCAATGATGGAAGGTTCGGTTTGAATCCTGAAAAGGGATTGAAGAGAAAAACCTCTGGCTCCCACTCTGTTCCTCTAGCCATCATTAACCAACTTCTGGAACCCCATCCTCCCTGTGCTTGCTTAGGTAGCTTTATATTATAAACTGTGGCTTCAGCCATGCTATAGAAGCTCAAGGAATTGCAGTTTTGGCTGAGGAGTAGCGCCGACTTGTAGCGACCTCCAAGACTTGCAGACGCCGCCGGAGCGAACCAGATCAATCAGATTCAGGCGACCGAAGATGTTCTCCGTTATCCCGTCTGGAAGTTCATCCCAGAAGCCAAAGTGGTGCTGTTTTTTGGTGGGGTTGGAGAAAATATTCTTGAGAAAAGATGTTGGACGGAAGGAAAGATATTCTCCAAGATTACTGTAAAGCTGGATTATCAAAGCCATGGTTAAGCTCGATACTGTTTGTTATTTCCATGAATAGTTAAGAAACGTACAATAATATTTCAGTATTTCCACGTGCTTCTCACTCTCCTCTCACCTGTGCTTCTCACTCTCTCTCTCATGCAAGTTCAAATGCTTCTCTCGCTTTCTCTCTTCTCTTAGAAAATCCACGAAAATAAGGGAGGAGATAAGATTTCTGCCACTTCGTTCGCTAAAGTGATGTGTGCGCATTTGAAGAAGGGCACAAGAGTTAAAATAAGGGTATTACGGTAATTATGAGCGGGACAACAAAAGTTACTGTAGACTACATGAAGGAAAAGACAAAAACACCTTAAATCCTCTTCCACAATTGACAACCAAAAAGGCAAAACTGTAATTATAATAATCAAAAGACAAAAAATGTCCAAAAATACCTCCACATCCTTACCATTCAATAAGGTTAAAACCGTCTTTCAATATCAAACAAAAATTATTGTTTTTGGAGAAAGGCCAAAATAATAATTTCAGTATCAAGCAAAGTTTTTACTGTTCCTGTGGAATCAGTGCTTGTTTACGGCTTTAAAAGTTTAAGATTTTTCTGATAGCGTTGTTTGAATATTTCAGGTCTATATTTCCACATGTATTTTTGAAAGATAAATAGATTAATAATCCCATGTGAGATAAAAAGATTAATAATCTCATGTTTCATATAGTTCAGAATTGAATTGTAGCATAAAACCATGAGTAATATTAGAAGTCACTCTTATATCATTTGATCATTATTGAATTTTGATCAAATGGTAATTTTAAAATTCATCTCATTTTTGGAATGATACAAGAAGGACTTTTAGAATTAATGTAAAACTATATGAGATTATTATAAACAAAACAAAAAAGACTTTTAAAGAAACCAAGTATAATAATATCATATGGTTTCAAATTAATTCTAGAAGTTCTTCTTGTGTCAGTCTAAAATATGATATGTATATTGGACCTTTTGAGGCAATCCTTTACTCCGATAGCATCTAGGGTTCCTCGAACAATGTGATGTTCCATACTGGGTAAATTCTTAACTCTATTGGGCACAATATAAAAAATATTTTAGAAGCACATATTCCTCCGAGGGGACGATTGGACATTACTCCTAACTTACAACAGAAAGAAGAACTTGTCTTCTTTCCTTTTTTTATTATCTTCATCGCCTAACTTTTGGATTAGAGTAGACAAGCTTTTGAAATATGAAGACCTAGTATGTGTAATATATGATGATGAGCTAAAGAGAGAGATCTTGGAGGAAGCCCGCCAAACTCTCTACGACATAGTATACCCTGGAATTACCAAGATGTACGAAGATATGAAAAAGTTACACCGGTGAAATAATATATATGAAGAGAGATATTGCAAAGTATGTAGCGCAATGCTCCACTTGCTAGCAAGTTAAGGCTAAACATGGGTCGATAGAGCTTCTTCACATCCTATAAAGGAAATGAGAGGAAGCAACGATGGGATTTTGTGGTAAGTCTACTGAAGGTGCCAACCAAAAAAGACGTTATTTCGATGGTAAATGATATGATAACGAAGAATGTCCACTTTATTACCATCAACATCACAAATTCAATACAAAAGCTAGCAAATCTATACATTAGGGATTTAATTAGACTACATGGGATACTAGCTATCATAGTCTCAGATCGAGACCCTCGATTCACATCGAGGTTTTGGATGAGCTTGCAAAAAGCAATGGAGACGAAGCTGAATTTTAGTACAACCTATTACCTGCAAGTAATGGTCAGAGAGAACCATCCAAATTTTAGATGACATGCCAAGGATGTATGTGCTTGATTTTTTAGGGTAGTTATATTCAATACCTACTCTTGATCGAGATTGCCTACAACAATAATTTTCAAGAATTGCTCTACCACGGGACTTGGCTGGAGTTAGTGATGTCTTACACGTGTCTACCTGAAGGAAGTACATGCACAATCCTATGCATGTGGACTCCAAATGCATAGATATTGATCTTCTAACTTCAAAGCGTTACTTTTTTTTTACCCCCTAAGCAATGGGGAGTTGCTGTGTGCCTAAATGGAGATTTAAATTGGTCATATGCTTCTTTTCTTTTCAAATAAATTCTGTGTCATTGAGTAGCTGAGCAAATCCTGTCGATGTGTATCCAAATGCGTACACAAGATAATCACTGGGGATTGATCTATGGGAGGCATCAAAGTATCTAATTAAGAATAGGAATTGAACTGTGACTGATATTAATTTCTAAGAGACATCCATTCAACCTAAATATTTGTTGTCCTATAAAAGCAAAAGAGTTAAAAAGAGAAGGAAAAAGAAACAATATAAGTTGATATATTATTTTTTTTAACAAAAAAAAAAAAAAAACAAGTAAAGCATACTTGAGTCGAGTTAATCAATTGCATCCGAGTTACACTTTTGAGTGACCAATCTAATACAGATATAAGTGTGAATACTCCCATTTCAAAACAGTCAAGGGCAAGAGAACATGTTTGCACTTAACACACCATCCGGGTCTTAAAAATGTGAAAAGATAAGCCCAAATTAGAGATGAGGGATGACAGAAAATAAGCAGAGATCCTAAAACTAAAAAGGTCAGATTTGATCAAATTTAAACTACACGCTATGCAAAACAAGAACTTCCTGTTGCTAATTTGTTAGGTTATGCTCCTGAAAAGCATCATAATAAGAGGCAGCTACATCCTAGTGACCACCCTGCACAACCTCTGTTTGCCTAGTCTGTTGAGTTTCGCTACTCAATTGTTGGTCATTCCTCCCAGACCTTACATCTTCATCCCCAAGTCTCTCCTGCAAAAAAAAATAAAAATTAAAAATTAAAAACTAAATGAGTGAACAATTCATAAGAGAAAAGCAGGGAGACAAGCATTTGATTTTTTGTTTTTTTATAAGTAATTGAAATATCATCAAAAGCAGCTGTCCAAAGAGACGAAAATTTGATTAGTTTAAGTCATTCATTTTGCTACTAATGTTCATTAAGGTGGATATATTGATCCATTTTGGTCAATTCAGTTCTAAGTAGTGTGTCGCCTATGTGAGATATGGAATTGCACCGTCTTAGTGGCTATAAAACCCTATAATATTCATGCTTATAAACCAAACAAAAACACCCATCAAACCATACTAAGACTCAATTCTTTCTTTGTGGCATGGGCAGGGGTTACGTGGAGGTTGGTAAAGAGACCAAAGACATCCATCAAATCAAACCAAGATCCAACCATCACCTTGAGGGAGGCATTCTCCGCAAGAAGCTGCTCATACTCACTCCTGATCCGGCTCACCTCTGATCTAAGACTGGCATTTTCATCTTTCAAGGCTTCCGCACGTTGGGCCAGCTCATCGCATTCCGCCTGACTCGAAAGGATGCAATTTATACTCAATGAGTTCATATGCAAGGAAGAGATGCAAGGCAGCCAGATAGGATTAACAAAATATAGGGGACACTTTCTTACCTGCTTACGCAACCTGGATCGACGAGCGGATTCTCTATTCGACTGCTTCCTTCTTTGTCTCTTAAGTTCTCTTTCATCCTGAATCCACAAAAACAATATGTAAATATGCTAAATGATATACATATAACAGCAAGGCTCTAGAAAAGAAAATGCTAGGTTTGAACCAATATTACTCGCCGTTCCATTCAGGTCCAATTTTGTGACCAAGAACAAGGATTAAGCAATAACATGGGAAGAAATGATGAGGGGCCACTGAGCACAAGATAAAGAGACATTCAAGCCAAAATGTCCAACCCACTTTCTTTTATTAGCATAAAGAAGAAATCAGGAAAATTATCACAACAGTCAAACCAGAATTCCCAAGCAACTTACCATTATTTTGGTCATCAAAAGAAAAAGTATTACACGAGGCAATACCAACCGCTTAAAATATCAACTTTGCATTACATCTAATAAACTTCCTAAACAAACAAGTAACCCAATATTGGAACTTCATTTAGGAAGTTATCAACTTGTTACAAGATCAGGATAAATTCATTCAAATTTAATTTGCAAAGAGCCAAATGGAAAACAAGAACAAGTACCACAAGGGGAGAAAAGGGATAAAAATAATGGCTTGTCACCATAATAAAATTGGTCACCACTATCCTAACAGTTACAGAGTTTCACTAAGCTAAAACCTCAAAAGAGTTAAAAGTATTAATTAAATGATTAAATTTATCATTTCCTATCAGTTAAAACTTTTGAGGCAATTGGTGATTTAACATGGCATCAGAGTCTTGAGGTTCTGAATTCGAACTCTGACAATTCTGGATTCAAAAGATACGCCTCTTCTGATGAATAAATTGAAATATTACCTCGTCAGTTTATGCTCCCATTTCAATTATATATTCCACACGTTGGCCCTTGACTTGTTGAGAGATAGTTTGAACCCACATGTAATGGTAAATATTAAAGTATTAATTAAATAATTAAATACCCTATTTCCTAACAACTTAAACTATTGGGACAAATGGTGACTTAACAAAGAGCTTCCATGTTCACTTAACTATAACATATTCAACATGCAATAGTGCAATATTATTATTAAACAGGAACTAGATACACATTAACAAGCTACTTGGTGGAATATAGTGAAAATATTAAAAAAATAACTTATATATTACATGCTAATACTCATAACAACTATTTAGTAACAAATAAAAAAATCGTTCCACCACACTAACATTCTCCTCTCTAAAAGTCAACCATTTAAATGGTGTGTAATTGTTGTCTTAACACTTGTTTAACCCTATCAAAATTTTCCTCCCCTTGTTACCTCTAAAATATGAAAGGGGGGAAGGATAACTTGTTGATGGTTGGTTTAATTTAGGAAAGTACAAGAAAATATATCCTGATTTCAAAATGAAAAAGATTTAAGAGCAACCAAAATTGGAGATGGGCACAATCTTAGAGGAATAGGAGTACTAATACCAAGAGGCAATGAAAACAAAAAGGAAGAAGCTCTTTGGTAAAAAAACCCTTCATGACACATCTCAGTTGAACACAATCAAAAGAAAAAAATTCCATGCTTTAATCCATAATAAAAAATAAAATAAAAATCCACAAACCTCATGAATATCAGTAAAACATCAAATCAAAATTAACAGACAGAATAAAACTATTACTCTCGACTTGCAGCTTAGTTGAAATGATCTATTATTTATTAATTCCTTCTTTTTTTCCTCTCATCCCTCTCTATTCCGACTGTAAGGTTCTCTAGCTCATTTTTGTATTAAATCCAACATAAATATTTTTTCAAACAATTGCAAAACAACATTGTTCCGCAGTTTAGACAGCAGGAGCTCAAACACACTCTTGAAAATTGAGAAAATAATCCTCTTGCTAAAGAATACATGTTCACCAGCCCTAAAACCCCTTGCACAGTGAAGCAAAGAAGCAGTTAAGTGAGTATAAAAGAAAACAGAAAGCAGTTTATCTTTGAATTAACCCATATTTTAAAATCCAATAGAAAGGAAGCTTATCATCCAGCTATGGCATCAACATTCCAAACCCTCAATTTAGTTGGGAAGGGAGGGAGGGCGGGAGAGAGAGAAACCAAATCTACGTATTTCAGTAGTCAACATAATTTCTTAAATCTAAAAAATGGTCTTAGACTTGCCACCATTAGAAATCGAAAATCAATACTCATACCCAATAAATATTTGCTTCTGCGAGAAAATATTGGCAATAAAGCAAAGTAATATGCCAGCAGTAATTTAATAGAACATATTACCCCCAATGAGAAAATTTACAAAAAAGGATTCTATGGATGACTAAAGTTAGCAATTGCTTCTTCAGATAAGTCAAATTTTTGCATTGTTTCTCTTTATAATATAAGATCTGTGCAAGCGACCCTAATTGGCCCCAAGGGAAGTGACAATCTTTATGGACTGTTAAGAAAATATATTCAGTTTTCATCAAGTTTCACAGCCAGTGATTACAACTTCACAATTGGAAAAATCATTTAATGCTATAACTTCATTCATAGAGAAGATTCAGGGTTATTTTAACTAGAGAAGACTTGTGAAACTAAACTAATAAGGTCTTATTGGAGATGACAAGGACTTGAGCAATTGAACTGAAGTTGAAATTCAATAATTCGTGAACTCAGCCTAACCTGTAGCCAAGGCTGTGACTGAACACTGTCCCGTGATCCACTGGCAAATCCTCCAGCAACAGGAGCAGGTCCCTTCCCACGCATTGCAGGGATAGCTGATGAAGTAGGAGCAGCCCAATAATCCATTCCAATATTTAAATTTGTCGTAGGACCAGCAACAGCCAGGGGAGCAGCACCAGCACCTGAGATCGGCACCATGGCCATTGCTTGATTCACTATAGCTGGTCCTCCATTCTGAGGACCATGCACAGAATTGCCATTCTGTGATGCTTCGCCTGTAAAAAGACAGGGATTCTTCATTGATACAAATCATTGCAGGTGTAGGACAGCAGAAGAAAAGATCATTATCACGTCCGTTTTTTTCTTTGATAACCAGGAAAAAAATATATCATTATTGAACCTTCAAAAGAATCCTGCCCGCCGGACTTCAGTTGTGAGTCCTAAAAAGCAAAAGAAACTAAGATGTAAGACACTTTTTTAGTCTGGAACTGAAGAGAGGAGCAGAAACACAAATAATCACTGCTTAAGAGATTTTCCCCATGTGGTGATGGCAGGCATAAATGTTAATCTGGATAAAGTAGCGCATCACCTCCACCTTAAGCATTCATAGAATGCATTTGTCGAAGCTCGCTCTAGGCTTACCTCAAGTCCAGGCAGTCAAAGGAGACTTGGATGATATTTTATCTAACATAGTACACAACCAGTATTTATACACACACATACACACATATATATGTATGAATGGAGCAAAAAGATCAAGATCGATATAAAACTTGATTCTAGTCATTATTGTTCTCATTTATGCTTTCAGATGTGAAAAGATTAATCAATTCGTGTTTAATTGTTTCAAAAAAAAAAGATTAATCAATTTTTTTTTACTTATCAAAAAAAAAATTGTTTCATTGAATGATAATAGTAGGCATGAGGTGCTTCTACATGGTGTCAGAAATATTCATATTTATACCTCTCCACAAAGACCTTCAATAAAATTATACCTCACTTTTTTTTTTTCCAACTTTTTTTTCACTATTCACAGATTATTTCAAAATGCCTACACCTCACATTTTAATACTTAACCTCAAGTCAAGTAGGGCTTAACACTTCGATCCTTGCATAAAGTAAGGTGTACCACCATAATTTATGCATTTCCCTCTTAAAACTACGGAGATAAGTTATAAGACACAAAAGTAGAATATAGGTAATCCAAAGGACTCACCAAAAATAAGTTCTAGAGCAAGCTGTTCTCAAATAATACGTGTTGCAACTACTAGTTCAGAAAATAAGCCATCAATTCTATCAAGACTTTGCAGTAGGGCTGACAATTTTGACACAACCCGACAACCCGACACAAAATTACCGGGTTTGGATTTACCCTAAACGGGTTTGGGTTATTTTGTGTCTGACAGGTCGGGTCACGGGTCACCCGCGGGTGACCCGCCAGAAACAATTATAATTTTAAAAAAATAATTAAAAATTTTTGAATTTTGATTTTAACTCATTCACTCATCCTCATCTCATTTCCCATTACTGCACCTAGAAAGTAAGTGGCTGTGATTCACGCAATTTCACTGTTTCCCACCACTTTCTCCTTTCTTTTTCTTATTTTTTTCTACTCTCTTTTCTTCCTCTATCAACAACTTCACCCACCCCATATCCTTCATTTCTTTTTCCTTTCTTTTTCTCCTTTTTCTTCTTGCTCCCAAGTCCCACCTTCTCTCTGTCTCCCTCTCACAAACTTACTCAGTCAAGAGGACGCATCCTTCTTCTTGCTCCCACCTTCTCTCTTTCTCCCTCTCACAGACTTACTCACTCTTGACCTATTACCCACACAGCTACACGAACGCATACTTCTTCTTGCTCCCAAAAATGGGTTTCTGCCATACCTTCGAGAGAGACGGACCAAACAGAGACGGAGACGAGAGAGAGAGCATAAGAGTTTCAAGAAATTTTTTTTAAAACGGGTTGTGTCGGGTAACTCGTGAAATAATCGTGTTGTGTCCGGGTTTAGTGGGGTCGACCCGTTAACTAAACGGGTCGTGTTTGGGTTTACCCTAAAAGGGTGGCGTGTCATAAACGGGTCGACCTGCCGACCCATTTTGCCAGTCCTACTTTGCAGCCCGGAGTGAAGGTGGCATCAATAACATAGGTGTCTGAACCCATGTGTATGTCTCAGCAATAAGCAAGCATCAACTAAAATAATTCAATAAATAAAATTAGAAACAATACCCAACAACTAGGACCTTGTAATGTTGTTGTCTACAATATTTCTTTTCTTGGTTCAACCATTTAAAGAAATAGTCATCTCACGACAACTCAACTACATCCTAATTCCAACTCGCTGCATGGATCCTTTTACTCCATTTGGCCCCATCTAGAGCCATGTCTACCATTTAGAGAAATGCTTTGTCAAAATCCAGTAGTAATCATATAATTAGACCAAAGACACACCTTGTTGCTTTAATACTAGGAATACTTGCATGTTTCAAAATGCAGAAGAATTGACTGCCACACACTCATGGCCAACAGTATATAGCAGATGGGACCAAGACGACTCAAATTCAAGCATTATCATCAGGAATCAGCAACACCTCCAAACTCAAATGATAAAAAAAAAAAAAAAAAAATCAAAATCAAAATCAAAATCAAAACCAATGATGCCAGAGAATCAACAATATACCAACTCCTATCAATCTCTCATATAGAAAGCTGTTCATCAACGTATTAGCGGTAGAAATGCAACACCACAAATACACAGGGAACAAAGACCATGGCAAAGTATGCACATTGGGTCAGATGTTGCAAACCAAAACTTAACTAATGCAGTAAGAAAAGAGTCATATTTATGACAAGCAACTTCCACCTCAATAGGGCAAGATGTCATTAGCATTGGTTCCTAGCCCACCCACTTGCCATAAAAAGTGTAGCAACAAAGCAAAATAAATTAATGAGTACCGTGGCACTTACACTCTGAGAGTTCTCATCACTTCCTTCACTCGTACCATCACTTCCACTCTCAGCACTGCATGTTTTAAACTATTCCTCATCAGCTAAAGTGCTTGGAAACAACATGGAATAGTAGCAATGATACATCAATGTTGCAAATATTAATCACAACGACATGCACCATCAACCAGGAAAAAATTGGTAGTAATGACAGGTCAATATGGGCAATATAATTTAAAACAGCACGAATAACCACAGCAACAGAAGTTTCACAAACCCCAAAACCATGAATACTATATGTAAATTACATATAAATTCTATGACAACATTCATGAATTTTCATGAACCGTACTAGAAAAAAATATAAAAAGAAGCAATGAAGAGGTGAATTTAAAGAAGAGAATGAGTGCCCTTCACCACCACCACCACCCCCCCCCCCCCCCCCCCTACCCCTCCTCTTCCTTGCTATAAAGCAATCAGTAAATGATAAGCTTGCACCCTAAAAGCAGTCAATAGTCGTAATCGTGTAAATAATGCCAGGCATAAACCAATCACCCAAAGATATCTTACAACCATCCAATCACTACACATGGCCACCATACCTTTTAGAATAAACTCCATTAGCAGATGCACCTGATGTTTTACCATGCTCATTATTCTTCCCTGTTATCATATTCAAACTCCCCAAACTTCCTTTTGATCTTTTGATGGGCAGTTTTTCCTTCACTTCGGATGGTTTACCATCTACTTCCACATTCCCAGGAGTATTTCCCTAAGAACAAACTCGAAAGTTACTCTTCATGTACTCAGGCAGACAAGGGCATGTCTTTTCAGTATTAAAACATAAGACAGCGTGGTATAGGAAACTCACAGAAGCCTCAGCCATGCCATTTGGAGAAGGGATAGCAAAAGGACTAAAAGGATAAGATCCCTGTTTGATATTAGTTCATAGCAAATAAGGTTATTTCACATGCAGAAAACAAGGATATAGTATTTCAGACTACAACTAAAGATGATATACAAAACCCCAAGGGGTAGCTCAATCGGTTGGAGACCACACCTCCTGAAGTGAATGTCACTAGTTCGAACTCTCATTCACAGTCCCCTTGGAGCCAATCACTTATTTAAAACAAAACAAAAACAAAACAAAAAAGATGATGTACAAGAAAATACCGGAGGCATGGATGGATGAGCATATATCCCACCATGGGGATACATTGCAACATATGGATGAGGAGGGGTACCGTAGGGAGGCATAATATGCTGCAATCAAACATTATATTACACATTAGTTTCCAACTGGAAGGTGAACTTGAAGAAACTTTCAGCAATCTTGCCAAGATAGTGTTAGAGGCACACACATGCAAGTCATTAAAAGTAATAAGGACAATGAACAATGTATACTTTTGAAGCAAGTTATACTCGCAACATTAACTTGTTCTAACATCATAATGAACATTGAACTAAATGACATAAACTCAATAGGGCGAATAAACATGCTCAAGCTCACATACACGAACACACTAGTTTTCCTCGGCTAGAGCTAGAAGCCAAGAACTTCAAATGGCCTACTCAGCTCATTTGCACCTCTAGTTTAAAAGATTAACACAAATATAATTAATTTAGGTTGTTACTGTACTGTCACTGCTTTCCATTTTTTGAAATCTTTCAAACAGTTTCAAAGATCATGTTACCAGCCAAATTTTGTAATTTCTACAACATTACATGCACAAAAATTTTAATGATCATAATCAATGAAAAAACTCTATACCAATAGAGAAACAAAAATACCTGAACCCCCCACATATACGGAGGAGCTTGGGGACTAGAAGCCAAGAACCCAGGTGGTGGTATAGGAGAATATGCCTGTTAAGAAAATAAACACAACCAACCCATATGACAATCCAAACACGATATGAAACATAGTTATCCAAATAACAGCAATTCACTGTAGAACCTGAAAGCCCGACCAGTCAGGGTTAACTGCACCAGGGGCAGTAGTCGAAGACTGCTCCTGAAAAAAATAACATAAGAACAATAAAAGAATAAAAAATTAACAATCATCCACATGCGAGTGAGACTACCCTCAAACTCATCAATGACAAGCTCGGAACTACTCAAGCAGACCTGCGTAGTAGTAGTAGTAGTAGCAGGAGGCGTCTTCGGCTCCTTCTCTTTTGCCTGTTTATCCATCTCGCTGCTGCCCATGTTTAAGTATCACCACTTCCCAAAAATTCCTCAAACCATCCTACAGCAGAAGCAGCAGCTGCATCATTAGGCACTTTCTTCCTCCAGAATTTTCCTAGGAAACAAACAAAACCACGCTAAATAAAATAATTCAAATCTTATGCTTCGACATCGAATTACTATCCGGGAAACAAGAAAGTTATTCGAGAAATAGGCCACATTATCGCATTGAAGACGATAGAAAATCAAAACAGAACGGCAAAAAAAAAAATTCGGTCCCAAATTTACACGAATTCTATCTTTTTTCTCGGGCAACCAAACAGATATTACAATACGGGTTTATCTACTTATGCAATAAAGTCCACTTTGTTAGAGAATCAAAACCCTAAAAAAACAAATTTTGCACGCAAATGATTGCTATATAACTCAAATTTAACAACATATACCGCATAGTAAAACATAAAAGTTCAATTACCGCTTCAAAACTCGGACTAGTGGAAACGAAATCAGAATCTGATCCACAGCGAGAAGTGCGAGACTTGGAGGCTAGAAATAGCAAAGAAACCCGAAGATGAAGAAGGAGGACCCGAAGGTCAATTCAGGAAAAGGCTAGGACAAGAGAGGAAGAAGATGATTAGCCATTAATTTTGTTTTTAAATTTCTTTTATTTGTTCGCTGGGACGAGGAATTGGGGGAGAGATCACAAATTAGGGTTTTTTTTTTGTGTTTGGGTTCGGGTTTGCGTTTTGGTGCGTGTATTTTTTTCGTTGAGGGTTCACGGCGCAGACGCTGTGGGTGGCCGTACGGTGTCGCTGTCCCGTGTGATTTTTCATTTCTCTATTTCGCCCCTGGAAGTGGACCCCGCCTCTAATATTATTGACTATGATGATGATAGTAATTGACGGTGGATGATGGTTTGCTGCATTTATAGGACTGGATGTGAAGACGATTAATGTTATTTTTAGGCCGAAAATAATCTAATAGATTTGTATAGAATTACAACCAAATATGATAATGCTAAACTACTTGACATGTATCCTATCACAAACACCTAATAGTAATAGAGATGTATTCTATGACTATCCTATCACTAACACCTTAACGACTATTAATAAAGACAATAATAAAGATAATACACAATTACTTAGGAATAACAGCTATGTTTGGGAAGAGCCAGGCCCGGCACTGTAGCTGGAACGGCACTGTTCCAGCTACAGTGTCAACTGATACGTGGCATCAGAAATTGATTTTTTATCTTTTTTTTTTTAAAATCAAAATATTAAAAAAAAAAAAAAAAAAAAAAAAAAAAAGAGGGGGGGGGGGGGGGGGGAACGCTGGGGTGGTTCCAGCCACCCCTTGGCCAAAATGGGGTGGTCGAAACCACCCCCAGCCCCTTGGGGGTGGTCCGGCCACCCCCAAATGCACTGGTTCCCTTTTTTTTTTTTTTTTGGCCAAGGGGGTGGCCGGACCACCCCTTGTCCACGGGGGTGGTTCGACCACCCCCAGATCGGCCAGGGGGTGGACCACCCCATTTTTGGCCAAGGGGTGGCTGGAACCACCCCAGCGTTCCCCCCCCTCCTTTTTTTTTTTTTTTTTAATATTTTGATTTTTTTTTAAAAAAATTAAGATAAAAAATCAATTTCTAATGCCACGTGCTAGTTGGCACTGTAGCTGGAACAGTGCCGTTCCAGCTACAGTGCCGGACCTGGCTCTTCCCAAACATAGCTAACATATTATCCATTTACTTTCTACTACTATCTACTACTACAGTCCTATAGTTAGCCACGTCTTTTTGATTGATATGAAGTCATCCTTTTATAGAACTATAGACCGTAGCAGTAGCAACAAGTAACATGGAATAAAGGGGCAGATCTTCCCTTAGACATGTAACTTTTATACAGAGTGATGACTTATGACTTAATATGAAATTAAAAGTTTAAGATTTGTCCTACACATATAAAAGAACTATATTTATGTATTTATTTATTTGCATAAGTTCAGAATCTTGCCCAAAAAATTCGGATTCCCCTAAATTAAATGGATAATTTTGTCTACTTTTGATAGAACAAATTTTGAATCCAAATATTATTTAAGGGTCCATTTGGTTTGCGGAATAGACCTCTAGAATAGAATAGCTATTCTCATAGAATAGTCATTCCATTATTTGGTTGGGGTCTATTCCTTGAATTAATTATTCTCATGGGAATGATTAATTACATCTATACAGGAATAGCTATTTTTCTAAAAAACGAGAATAATAGTTATTCCTTATGGAAAAGACAAGATTTTATCCAAAAAAAACTTTTTTTATTTTTTTAATCTCAAACTTTAAAAATATAAATTAATTAATGAAAAAAAAAATTATGTGCATGACCAACCACCCATAGAAGGCCTTGGGGTGGCACTGCCACCCTCGATGGCCTCTCGATGGACCAACGAGACCCTCTGGAGGTGGCAACGGCTGTCGGGGTGGCCTTGGCCAACCCTAATCAAATTTCGGGGGTGGCGCAAGGTCCTCTGGGGTGGCGCGGCCACCCCTGATGTGAACTGGGGTGGTAGAATCTCACAGGGGGTGGCCAGCCACCCCTGTAATTCTAGGTTTTCAATTTTTTTTTTCTTAATTTGAGTTTTTTTAAAAAATAAAATAAAAAATAAGGGTGGGATTTTTTGTAATTTTGGTTCAGTTCCCATTAAAATACTGAATACATATGTCCTTACCAAACTAAGGAATATGAATAACTATTCCATTTCGCCCTCCTCTATTCATAGTAATAACTATTTTTTTTCCTAATGGAATACCCAATCAACGAACCAAATGAGCCCTTAAAGTTTAGAGATTGTTAAGTTTAGATAGGGATTTTTACTATTACGATAAATATGAATACTTTAATTGGACCAAACATTTATACATATTTGTTGGTTTCTCCTTTAAAAACATATATTTCTTTGCACTCAACATCCCCATTGATGCACGAGCTGAATTCCACCAATATAAAAGAGTACCCCAACCTCCAAAACTACTTTTTGCAACTTCACCGAACACAATCTTTACAGCTAAAATTCTTAACTACATAAGAGTCAAGTCAATATCAAAGTCGAGAATTAATAACCCACATTTAAATTGTTGGTGCATTTTAATGATAAAAGAATATATTTGATTAAATGGGTTACTAATAATAAAATAATTTGATTGATTAATAGAATGACAAATGGTGGGAGTTTCATGAGTTAATGAAGAATTGAAGAGTAAATATTTTGTAGTGGTTTGTTAACGAATGTCTTGTTAAAAAAAAAAAAAAGAGTAAATATTTTGACAAAAATCCAACTTTCACATTGATAAGGAGATGGATTTTACTTTGATATATAATTGAATGAATTATTTGGCTTAAGGGCCTGTTTGAGTATGTGTTTAAAGGGCCTCAAAATGCGTTTAACACTTAAAAAGTCCGTTTGAAAAAAAAAAATTATCCGTTCGGTACAAAAAAATAAACGCATTGTTAAGGGTCCAAAAAGTTCAAAATGGTCAAAACATACTTTTGGCAAAGATTAAAAAATGAAGATTTTGCAGAAAAAAAAAAATTTTATTTTTTTTTACTTAAAAACTTTATTTCTTAAACACATTCTCAAACATACTCTAAGTGTATATGAATAAGGTAAAAATATGAAAAGTTGATAGTCGTTTGTGAGTGAATGATTTGAATTTATTTATCATTTTTTTAATTGAGATATTAATCAAACACTGGCCCACTAATTAAATGCGTTTAACACTCAAAAAGTCCGTTTGAAGAAATAAGTACATGTTTGGTAAAAAAAAAAATTGAAAGCACTTTTAAGGGTTAAAAAAATCTAAAAATAGCCAAAACGCACTTTTGGCAAAAAGATTAAAAATGAAGCTTTTGCCAAAAAATATTTTTTGACTTAAGAGCTCTATTTCTCAAACGTAATCACAAACAAGCTCTAACTCTTTCAAAAATTGAAGATTTGGCCAAAAATTGATACTACTATTCTTGCCGGCCTCAAGGACAAAAGTTGAGACACTCATATGGGTCATCATCGACGGCATCTTGAGCGACATCTGTAAAATTATCAAAATTTATATATATGGATGTGTGAATCTATGGCTAAGCAAGTACAAATATTATAACCTTTAAAGTGTGTGATGTGAGCTCCAGTTTCTTTCTAAAATTTCCAGATTAATTGGGTAATTAATTCCAGGATACCCAAAGAGCCTATAAAGAGAGCCATCTTCACCAACCTCCAAAACAACACAAGAACAATTAACAAACATTCAAACAATTGAGAAATTTCAGGCCAGAAAAAGGAGTTCTTCTAGTAAAGGTTTGGGCTCAACCACTGGTGCAGAGTTTGTCCAGTGGATAGTCGAGTCGTTGCATCATAATAGAGGAGACAAGACATAAGAAAAGGTCTGCTGTACCTGTTTTTTTGGCTTTGCCAACCGCAGAGGGCTTGAATTTCCTTGAAGAGAGCAAAACCTTTGTGCCTTATTCTGGTATGATTTCATTTTAATTTCACTATTTGTAATTTTTAGGAGGTTTTTTTATTTTTATTTTTTTTAAATGAAGCTTGTCCAATCAAAGGTTAGGTATGTTGGGAAGATTTTTGTCAAAATGGCAGACGGTATTTTGACGTATTTAAATGTCATAGTTTAAAGACATAAATTAAAAAAGAAAAAAGAAAAAAGGTGATAATTTGGTGGTAAAAGTATATTTTCTCCAAAATTTTAACAATCTTCAATTAGAAGCTACCACTCATCAACAAGTTGTAAAAGAATAACAGCTCTAATATTTTCGTATTTTAAACCTGATGTACCAACTTGGGACAACAAATTTACACAATTTGACAAGAAGAATTATCAAATTTACACAATTCTGGGGATCTAAAATGGATTATATCATTTTTCTTTATTGTTTTTTCTCGACCCAACCAATTCCCACTACAGAGTAATGCTATACATTAGTATTATTATTATTATTATTTTTTAATATGTCTACACAAGGGAAGGGGAATGGGGGATTCGAACTAGTGACTTTCGCTTCATTAGACGTAGTCCATAGCCGATTGAGCTACTTCTTAAGGACTCTATACATTATTCTTTATCTCTCAAAACCTATATAGCGTAATCCCATTTAATATTTGATGTATATAGATTAGTTTTTTAGTTTGAAGATCACACCGAATAATTTTATTCATGGAGTTATCTCTTTCTCATATCCGAAGTTGATGATTTGATGTGGCTCGGTATCATAACTAAAAAATTAAGGGAAATAATTTACGTTAATAATTTTTTCGTATCATCTTATAAATTTAATAGATCAAATATTAAATTTATAATATTAACCTCGGTTAATTTGTAAAATAAGATAAGAAAAATATGAAAAAAATATTTACTTAAAATCATTTTTCAAAAATCAATATCGAAGCTCAAAATGTGAAAATGATACGAAGACTCAGGCGACGAATTGAATTACTCCTCCACACAAACAAAAACCTCCCAAAACCCCGTACCCTTCCCTTTTCTCCATTGTCTGCTCTTTCTCTCTCTCTCTTGCAAAATGGCCTCCGAGCCGGAGCAAGACAAAGAAGAAGAAGCCCAGCGACTGAAAGCCATGGCGGAGACCAAATACAACAACTCGAGCCTCAAGTCGGCGCTCAAGTACGCCAAGCGAGCCCACCGCCTCGCCCCCAAACTTGACGGCATCTCCGAAATGGTCACCTCCTTCAAGATCCTCCGCGTCGCGGCCACCAAATCCCCCGGCACTGCCACGCCCGACTGGTACAAGATCCTCCAGGTAGAGCCCTTCGCTCACATCAATACCATTAAGAAACAGTACAAGAAACTCGCACTAGTCCTTCACCCCGACAAGAACCCTTACGCCGGCTCCGAAGAGGCCTTTAAGCTCGTCAGCCAGGCGTTTCGGTTCTTGTCGGATAGGATTCGTAGGAAGGAGTATGATATGAAGCTTAGGATTAGGATTCAGGAGGAGAATGTCGTGGGTCTGGGGGGCCTGGACACGTTCTGGACGGCGTGTTCCACGTGCCGGTTGTTGCACAAATTTGAGAGGAAGTATTTGGAGCATAATTTGGTGTGCCCCAGTTGTAAAAAAAGCTTTGAGGCTGTGGAGGTTGAGACCAATGAGGGTGATGAAGCTGGTGGGGGAGAGGCTGAAGTTAGGTTTTGGAGTGAGAGGTTGAGGAAGAGAAGGGTAGGTGTTTTTGAGAGATTCGGGGATTCAGGTTCGAAACAGAAATTGGGTAGTGGTGAGAGTTTGAGAACTGTGAGTGTGAAGGGGAAAATGACTAGTGGTGAGAAAGTGGGAACTGTCAATGAGAAGGGGAAAATGGGTCGTGGGGTGAGAAGTGGGGAATTGGAGAGGGAAGAGGATGGTGGTGGTGGTGATAGTGATGGTATATGGAGTGGTGGAAGGTTGAGGAGTTTGGGTTTGAAGAAGAGAACGAGGACGGTAGGGGAGGTGTTAGAGAGGTCGATGCCAAAGAGGGCGAAACCCGGGGAGGAAATGATGACATTGGCGGAAATGCAGTCAGAAGCAAAGCGAAAGGTCCAGCAAGAGAGGATGAAGGTGAAGTTGAAGGAAAAGGAGAAGGATGAAAGAGAGAGGAGGAAGAAGATGGAGAAGGAGAAGGAGAAGGAGGAGAGGGAGAGGCGCGGGGAATTGAAGAAGAGTAGGGAGGGTTTAGAGATTGAGAAACGGGGGACTTTGAAAAAGAGAGGGGATTTAGAAACTGAGAGGCGTAGGAGGAAGAGTGTGGGTTTGGAAATAGAGAGGCGCAGGGGATCTAGAAGTGGAGATTTGGAGATTATGCCAGTGGAGGATTCGGACTTTTATGATTTTGATAAGGATAGAGTTGAGAGGAGTTTTAAGAAAGGGCAAGTGTGGGCTGTCTATGATGATGATGATGGGATGCCGAGGCATTATGGTTTGATTGACGAAGTTGTCTCGGTGAATCCTTTTGAGGTGAAGATGAGTTGGTTGGATCTTCAAAGTAATGGAGATGAGAAGCTTATATGTTTAGAGAAAACAGGGTTTCATATTTCTTGTGGGAGATTTAAGGTTGCTTGGAAGACGTCCATTAACTCACTGAATGTCTTTTCTCATATTATGGATTGTGAACGGGCAGCGCGGGAGATTTATAGAATTTATCCAAAGAAGGGTTCGGTGTGGGCTCTTTATAATGATGCAGCTTTGGATGCTGAAGGAAGATATCTCTCTGTTAAAGATAAGAGGTGCTATGACATAGTTTTGTTTTTGACTAGTTACAGTGAGATGCATGGTTTAAGCATGGCGTATCTTGAGAAGGTTGATGGGTTCAAGACGATATTTAAGAGAAGGGAGATTGGGTGCCACGCTATTAGATGTCTTGGAAAAGATGATGTTGGGTTGTTTTCACATCAGATTCCTGCAAGGAAGCTTTCTGGGGATGAGGCTCCAGAACTTTTGAAAGACTGCTGGGAACTTGATCCTGCTTCACTTCCTCCAGATTTGCTTGGCATTGGTTGGCGGAGATAATTCCGGTTAGGAAACCTGATTGCTCCGTGTATAGATTTTCTTTAATTTAGGGGATTGTGCAGCATGTTAATGTACATCAAGCACCCTTGTGCGAGTCAATTATAATTCTTAGTCACTCTTTGTGATGTCTGTTGCAAATGACGGCACTTCTGGTTAATCCAATCTAATTCTAACTACATTATATTGTATTTGTTATCCTACTATACAAACGTCAATGTGCTTCAGATAACTTTTTAATGTTTTCTATAAGTTGCTGTCTTTACTAGTTTTTAATGTTTTCAAATTACTATCATTGTCTATTGGTTTTGATGTGTGTGTGTGGGGATGGGTGGAGGGTGGTGTGGATTTGAGTGCATGTCAGGTGATGGGCACTTTGCACTTTCACTCTGCACTGCATTTGCTTACTGTTAATGCTATAAATTTTTCATATAATTCTTGACACTTCTAAACTTGTATAAGATTGTGAGAATTGGTATAAAGGCATCACTTCAAGCACTGGGTCTCTGATGGAGGAAAAAGGTCACTTACCAATTGCATTAACTGAGGAGGAAAACAAGCATAAGTGCGAAAAATTGTGTAGTATGTGTCTGATAGGCTTTTATGTGTGAAATGTCATGGTAATTTAGTCTCATGATCATTATAGCAGTACGGGGCAAAAACTTTAATTTCTTGCGATTTCAAAAGTGGATATGATGCAGACAACAAAGACCTTAAGAAAAAACAAGATCAAATACCAAACAATTCTAGAATTGTGGTCTAGTTTCCATTTGGGTCCTAACCTATGAGTCTTCTTTTAAGTTTTGAAGTCTCTTTTCTATTCTGTTTTAGTACATTTCTTTTTGGTTTAGAAATTCTCTTAATTACTTTTTTCTTTTTGTTATTCTGGAGTCCTAGTCTTTGTAAGAAAGAATTGGCAATAGCCGATAAAGGCCTTTATATTATCTGTCAAAATTCGGAGAGATCAAGCTCGATAAAATGTCGGCAACTCTTCTCAAAGCTTCTAGGGTGTGATTACCTTATCCTTTCTCGGTGTGATTGCTTAGGAAACCTAGGTGTAGTTGCCTGTGCTTTAAATTTTCTTTTTATCCTTTCTTTCACTTCTTTAATATCAAACAACTGTCAAACTCCTTCAAGATTCAATTCTTTCATTCCCTAATCGTTCATAATTTCCATAATCATCAAAACTCATCCAATAAACGATCAAGAAATTTAATCTAGTGTTGAAGTTTTTAAGATACATCATATTGGTATCAGAGTGCAACTGCCTCAGGGTGCTATTATTTACATAACGTGAGCTTGAATTTGCATTTGTCAAAATTACAACCATTCATGACTTTTTTCCTCCTTTTTTAAGCCTGTAACTCGATAATTAGACTCATAATAAATAGGTCATGAACTGGATAACAATGTCAGCCCATCCATGTCCTATTTATTATTGTGTCCAATTATCTAGGTACAAGCTTCAAAAAGGCAAAAAAAATTGATTGTGACCTTGTGAATTGATTTCAATGTATAATGTAAAATTAGGATGTCACATGATTTTTTTCCATATGGTTATGCAATTTTTTGAGAGGAGAAAGTTTAAATTGGTGTGTGAGCAAGTTTCCCAATTATATGCTTACGTCAATGGTCCTTCACAAAAGGTGGACCGCTACAATTATTTTTATTATCATTTATATTGCACGTATAATTTCCTAATTAAAATTCATCAAAAATAATTTCCTAATTAAGGTACACTCAGTGGTTGGTTTTGCATTATTTTGTGTACAATATGTTTAGTTGCAATACTTGAAAAGCACTCGAGTGAATGTGAAATTTATATGCGACATGTACATGAATGCAAAAACTAGATGTACGACAGCGATTTTTTGTTTTGTGTTTCTCTTGGGGGTTGCATAGGCCTGCAGCCTGCTTATTTTAACTTGTGCTTGCATAATGGACACTAATGACAAATTGACACTTGATCGTGTCAATTGCCTGCCATTTGTTCTTTTGCTCCATTTGAGAAAAATTTATTTTAAGTTTTTCATGAGATAAGCAGTTTCTTTATTTTTTAAATGAGTTTGCATAATATAGTAGATCGTTGCAGGTTTGTGCCTGTCGTTATTGCCTACTGCATATGACATTTGTTTTTAATCTCACTGCATGTTGACCATTATTCATTTCTGATGTTATTTATTTAAATTTATTTTATGTTTGTTTCTCTGTCTTTCCCAATTTTCTGGCTTTAGTTTGGTCTGTTCATGATGCTAATTATAAATACCTTAGGGAAGATGTTATAAATTAGAGAAATGCTACACTTTCCAAAAATTTTCCTAAATTTGCTCCCAAAATGATGTGTCACAATCTTATATAATATATTATTTTGGGAAATGTGTCAACATCTCATGGGATTGTGACACATAATTTGGGAGAAGTGTAGCATTCCTCTATAAATTATAAGAAATTATGAAATGGAATTTCAAGGAAATTCTTGAGGAACCTCAGGAACTTTTTTGAGAACCTCTGGCCTTGAAAGCTGATTTAAAAACCTGGAACGAACAGGTTTTGGCAACATGGTGTCCCATAAAAAAACTCTTATGGAGGAGTTGTGTGCTCTTGATGGGTTGGAGGAAGTGAGAGCTTTAGTTACTGAAGAGAAGTTGAGGATTGGAAAAGTCACCTAAATGGAGGAGTTGGAGGCAAAAGTCAAGGGTTCTTTGACTAATAGAAGGTGATAAATGCATGAAGTTTTTCCATTGGGTGACCAACTCAAATAGGAGAAACAAATCCATTGAAGCATTGCACATAAATGGCTATGTCTCTTCTGATCAATTTGCTATTAGGGAACACATTGTCCAATATTATGACAGTTTGTTTTCAAAACAGTTCAGCAGACGGCCTATGCTGGATCGCACGAGAGTGAGGTTCTTGAAGTAGTGAAAGGTATGAACAGTGATAAGGTGCTTGAGCCTAATGGTTTTTCTATGGCTTTTTTCCAGCTTGCTGGGATGTGATCAAGGTAGACATTATGCGGGTGCTCCATGATTTTCATGCTAGTAGTAAGTTTGAAAAAAAGTCTCAATGCTACCTTCATTGCTTTCATCCCGAAGAAATTTTGAGCCTATGGATATTAAGGATTTTCAGCCTATTAGTTTAGTGAGTGGAGTTTATAAGATTATTGCCAAAGCCGTTGCCAAAAGATTGAGAAGGGTTGTGAGGAAGATTATTTCGAATCCCCAAAATGCATTTGTTCAAGGGAGGCAAATCCTTGATTCTGTTCCCATTGCAAACGAATGCTTGGATAGTAGAATAAGATCTAGTGAGTTGGGGGTGATTTGCAAATTGGATATTGAGAAGGCTTATGATCATGTCAATTGGAATTTCTTACTTTACATGTTGAGGAGGTGTGGTTCTGGGGAGAATTGTACTCTTGGATAGCACATTGTATTTCTTTGGTGCGCTTTTCTGTTTTGGTGAATGGTAATCCGTCTGCTTTCTTCAGCTCTTGTGGTTTGAGATAGGGAGATCCTTTGTCGCCTTTTCTCTTTGTTATTGTTATGGAGATCTCAAGTAGAATGCTTTCTGCAACTGTTAATGGGGTTTTCTCTCATGCCTTTTTGTGGGTTCTAGGTATTCGATTGTGGTTAACATTTCACATCTGTTGCTTGCTGATGATAGTTTGTTTTTTATTTATTTTTTTTATTTTGGTGGGCTAAGCTTGACCACCTTCGCTACCTGTGTGCTTTATTTTTAAGCTTTGAAGCTGTCTCCTACTTGAAGATTAACTTGGTCACGTCGGAAATGGTTTTTATGGGTAATGTTGGTACGTGGATGGGCTGGTTGGCATTCTAGGTTGGGGGATTTCTTCTTTGCCTTTGAAGTATTTTGGTCTTGTGTTGGGGGCTTCCAATAAGGCCAAGTCTATTTGGTACAGTGTTATTGAAAAGATAGAACGTCAATTGGCTAGTTGGAAAATAATGTACTTGTTTAAGGGTGGTAGGGTTACCCTTATAAATAGCATGCTATCCAACTTGCCTACGTATTTCATGTCGCTCTTCCCACTCCGTGTGAGTGTTGCAAACCTCGTAGAGAAGCTTCATCAAGATTTCTTATGGGGCGGTGGTTTAGGGAAAGAATTCAAATTTTACTTGGTAAGTTGGTCCAAGGTTTGTTCTCCAATCTTTAAGGGAGGGGCTAGGGGTTCAGAACTTGTAGTTCAATCATACTCTTTTGAGAAAATGGCTATGGCATTATGTGCATGAGAGAGTCTTGATGGAGAGTTGTGGTAGACTCTAAATTTGGTAATTCGTGGGGGTGGGGGTAGTGTTCTAATGAGCCTTTTGGGTCGTATGGGGTGGGGTTATGAAAGAATATTAGGAAAGGTTGGAGAATGTTTTCAAGCCATACTAGGTTCGAGGTGGGAAATGGTGGCATGGTTAGATTTTGACATGATCTGTGGTGTGAGGGCAAGTTGAACGTTCAGTTTTCTTTGAAGAAGAAGAAAACAGGGAAGAGGTCTTCTTTATACTTTTGTTCCACAATACTTGCATTATATATTTGAATTGTATATTAATGGATCAGTCCTACACACTCTTTGATCCAGTCCCTAAATCAGGTGGATCTAGATTAATTTTTGAAAGGTTATAAATCTGACTGGAATGTGTTGTTTGATAATCCAAGATCTTAACTGTTAAAGTCTTGTCTGACACAATAAGTTTAAAGTGGTTTTATGATTTAGAGCTTCTTCTTGGCCATATTGATAAGATAACCAATGAGACAGCAATCTCCTTGGTGCAGTTGGTGGCAGAGCAGATAGAGGTTCAGTTCATTTATATCCTCTGTTTCTTAATGAAACTCGTTGTGTTTAAGGTGAGAATATGTTTGCAACATGTTTTGCTGAAGGGTGCAGAGTTTATGATAAACTATAAGATTGGAATTTCAATTGGTTTTTTTATGTCTAGGAAGTGATAAGAACAGTTATTTGTTTTTTGTGTTTTTTGGTTTTGTTTAACATAGTTAAATTTCTTGGAGGCTGAATACTTGAGATTGAGAGGAATTTTCATCAGTTCTCATTTCACATAAAATGCTCTCCTCTTGTAAAGTTTGAGAGGAATTTTCATTTTAGGAGTTCCATTAAATATCTAAATTCTGCAAATAGAAGTTTGAATAAGAAATTTTTATACATTCTGTTTGAAAAACTTGGAAGCTTATATTAGATTTCTTGAATTGAAGTAATTATTGACTGAGAACTCATTATAAACCTCTGGATTGTGATATGTGATAGACATAGCCATAGGAAGCTGATGGATGATATATTTGGAAACCTGCCTAGAATTAATAAGCTTGAGGATTGAATACTCATGGTTGGGTTGGCAAAACAGATACCTGGCAAATAAACAGATATCTGTTTATTCTATGCATGTAACTATTCTTTATGATGTTTAGATGAACCTTATTATAAAAAAATATGCAAAAGATAAATGGGTCGTAAACAGGTCATAGCAGGTACCTGTTGCTAGCCCTAGTTTTAGGGCTTAGGGTTTTACCGGATGGGATTTTTATTTTATTTTATACATGAACCATGCCCTTCAATTTGTTTTATTTTATATATTAAAATAATTACAAAGGACACATGTTGCAATAAGTTTTTTTCAATTTTATACGTTCATTGGATGAAACATGGTCCAAGACACGGAGGAAAAAAAGGAACAAAAAAAAAAAAAACGATGTCTGGTGATGATGATGTGGCATCTTTTGAGCCTTTAGATCTTTTTCTTGTACACATGGCTCTCACTAACAAATTCGATATATCTTTAGATGAGAGGGCTAAATAAGTAATTTTTTACTTTCTTTTTACCCTTCCGAACTCAAGACCAGCTACATATACACCGATATATCGATTGCAACTTGCAAGTCGAGCAAATCTCTCGATCTGTGTTTCATATTTTTTTTCTTCAACGTACAAACAATCGCCGATGGGTTTCGAAAACGATCCGTACGTCTCCGGGTTTCGGAAAATTAGGGTTTGGTTACCTCCATGCATTTCTCTTTTCACGCTCTTGATTTGCAGGGTTTGATTTGTTTTTCAGGTTCCGCGACGAGGATGGGGAGCCGTTGATGGACTACGACGGCGTACAGTCCGATAGGGAGCAGTCGCCAGAGCCGCGGCAGGGATTTTTGGAGGACGACGAGGATGAGGGCGAGTGGCAGCGAGAGCGGTCGGAGACGCCTGTTTATGACGCGGAGGCATCGTCGATGAAAGCGAAGCCCAGGAAGCGGCTGATCAAGAAGGGCGATCCTGTCTCGGCGAAGGAGATTGTGACTCCGAGCCTGGTGGATGAGGACGAGGACGAGGACGAGGAGGATTTTGAGAGAAATTCGAAGAAGTGGAAGGAGGGTAAGAGCGGTGGGAAGAAGGAGAAGAGGCATAAGGGGGAGAAGAGAGGGTTTTCTTCTGTGGGGAAGAGCGATTATGGTAGGTCCTCCAAGAGAGGAGGGTTTTCTTCTGGGAAGGATCGAGATGGTGAGGTCAAGGAGATGTGGGACACCATTGCCGGTGGCGATTCTGAGGTATAATCAAAATTGTTGGGCTTTCCTTTTTGTTTTATTACTTTTTTTCAATTAAATTTGTTGTTCTTGAACAAAGAAGCTCCGATTTCTGATGAATTCGACGTGGGTATTGAGGTTGTGTTTACAAAAGAAAATGCTGCGTTTAATTGCTGGCTGCTTATCCAAGAACAACTGGTTACGGAAGGAAAACTTGATTATTTGATGCTTAGATAACTTTTTGATGAATTGTGAGGGTTTTATGTCATTCTCTGTTCCCTTTCAGTGATGCTAGTTTTTAGGTGAACACACCTGTTTAAAGTATCATATCTTATGTTCTCATTGTGTTTGAGCTATCACATATCTTATGTACTCATTTGATTTAGTGAACTTGTGAACTTGGGGGTTAAATCTGCTATATCTGATTAGTTGTGAAGGTGTTCCTCGCATTCAGATATATTTTGTGGTCTGTCTGAACATTTGAGCCTGGTTGTCCATAGAATAAATAGATTATAGAAAGCCAAACATTTTCTTATGTACTTTAGGAAATTTACTTTATGATAGATTATAGAAAGCCAAACCTTTTCTTATGTACTTTAGGAAATTTACTTTATGACTTCAGTAGTTTCATGAATCTTGGGGCCTTAAAACTTGGTTCATCATAGATAGCCATGAAACCATTGATTCTACATCACTTATTATCTATGTTTTTGGTTTTCTAGTTAAAATTTTCTAATTTGTTCCCTCTCTTGAATGAATTAGGATGATCATGAGGGTGTCAGGACTATGGACGATGATAACTTCATAGATGACACTGGTGTGGATCCTGCTGTTGGGTATGGAAATGCCGATGAGCCACATTCTCCTGGTGAAGCTCCTCAGGTTAATACTTTATCTTTTCTCTATAGTGCTGATAATGTAATGCTATTGTTTTCTATTGATTGCTTGATTTTGTGTATGGATGGTTCTTGATGCCATTTTTGGTTTATCATTTGGATGTTTCTAGGCTGAGGAGGGTGACGAAGATGATGAAATTGACCAGCTCTTCAAGTCGGGTAAGAAAAAAAAGAAGAATGAGAGAAACCCAGCAGAAATAGCATTGCTAGTTGAGAACGTCATGGCCGAGCTTGAGGTCACAGCAGAAGAGGATGCAGACCTTAATAGACAGGGGAAGCCTGCTGTTAATAAACTCAAAAAACTGCCTCTTCTGACAGAGGTCCTTTCAAAGTAAGTTGTCTGCCATCAGTTTTTATGGGCATTCTTGTCTTTGCATAGCATTCATAATTCTTATATTCTTTGGGTCAACTGCTCTTGGTGCAGGAAGCAGCTCCAGCAAGAATTTCTAGATCATGGAGTCTTAAATTTATTGAAGAATTGGCTGGAACCTCTGCCAGATGGAAGCTTACCAAACATCAATATCCGTGCGGCCATCTTGAAGATTTTGACTGATGTATAGTCAGAGTTCCCTGCATATGTTAATCTATGATATATAGTAGTAGTTTTTTATGGACTATATATGGCTCCTAAAATGCTCTGCTTCTATTGTGCAGTTTCCGATCGATCTAGAGATGTATGATAGAAAAGAACAACTGAAGAAGAGTGGTATTGGAAAGGTTAGTAATCGCCTTGTGAGAATCAATTCATAATTTTTGCAACTTCGATATAGAAGGAATAAATTTGACTGATTTGCTATTTTGTTGGGCAGGTCATTATGTTTTTATCCAAATCTGATGAGGAAACCACATCCAACAGAAAACTGGCAAAGGATTTGGTTGATAAATGGGTAATGTGACACATGTTTATAAGTCTTCATACGTATATAAGATTCTTGTCCTGCCTGTACTTTTGTTATCTATGGGAAAGCGGTGGGCACTCATTTGGTTGAAAATGGTAGTATTAAAGGTGGAAATTGATGGTGGATATGCTTCTTCTCTGTTCAAGAATCATGCTGTGGTCATACATTTCCCTTTAATCATGATAACGTTCCACTTGAAACGATCAAACAGTTTTGTTTTTGCTGTGCTCTACTGGTATATGATCACACAATTGGTTGTTTGCAAGTTTTCCTGTTTCTATTGCAAAATACTGATTCTTAAGTCTTTGGTCAGTGGCCGCCTTTTTGTTTGACTTGTACAGTATTTTTACTTGTAGCCATTTTCTTTTCTTTTTGGAATGATCCTCAAAGATCCGTACGTGGGTTTCCTATTAAATTTAGTGGTACTGAAATATTTTTTGGTCATTGTGAACTTTTGATTGCAGAGTCGACCGATATTTAATAAAAGTACAAGGTTTGAGGAAATGAGAAATGCTGATGACGAGAGGGCTCCCTACCGAAGGCCATCGGTTAAAAAGTACTGCTTGTGATGTGTTATGCATATTTGTCCAAATCATTGCTGCCAAACTTTGTGTATTATTTTATTTGTTTTTTTTTTTTTTTTCAATTTTTTGTAGGCCAGCGAATAAAGCTGCTGGGATGGAATCCAGAGATGGTGATCTTGATTTAGATGAATTTTCACGGTAAGTTGTGATAACAGATATATGCTTGTTCCTGGGCTCGTTTATTTTCAGTGAACCTTTTCCCAACACCATATCATATTAAACGTTAAGTTTTTACTATAATGCAGGGAACGCAAGTCGAGCCAATCATCATCCAGGCAGCATGCTACAAGGCCGGAAGCAACGCCATTAGATTTCTTGGTGCGCCCACAATCTAAGATTGATCCAGATGAAATAAGAGCCCGCGCGAAACAAGTTGTACAAGATCAGCGTCGTTTGAAGGTTTGTTTTCTTTTGGTGAAAAGTTAGATATTAAAAATAAGTGAAAATACACTAAGACAATAACTTTTAAGTCAGTTTGAGTATAGTGATACATATGATTCACTCCAATTTGGATGCATACTGAGTTACTTTTGTTCATTATCCTATCTGGAAGAAACAATAGTGTTTCAAAGCTTTGGGGGAAATCACATTTATTTATTAATCTCAATGCTCAACCAATCAATGTTGTAACTTCTAAACCTAAATGTGACTTGTTTATGGCAGATGAATAAGAAGTTGCAGCAGTTGAAGGCCCCAAAAAAGAAGCAGCTTCAAGCCACAAAGCTTAGTGTGGAGGGTCGTGGCATGGTCAAATATTTGTAATGTCAGAATTCACTTTCATTTGCTAGTGAAGGTTGTCATGGGCGTAGAACAAGCCACAAAGAACCTTGGGAAGGAGGTTTAACTAGCAACAGCTTCTTCAAATGCCTGAGGTCTCTCTGTTTTCCTGTTGGATTCAAAGCCCAGCCCAATGGGAGGGATTGTCCGGCGGGAATAATTTAAAGTCCTATCCAGTTTATTGGTGTATATTTGATTGGCAAAGAGTTCAGCCTGACATGCTCTTGCCCAGTGTATTTTGTAAAACTAAGCAGTGAGACTTTTGTGTGCTAACTGCTAGACTGCAATTTTTACCTTCAACAATTTATATATAATATATTTTTTTTCCATCCAAGGAAAAAAAACATGTTATCATTTGTGAACAAGATTTCTAACCGATGCACCATTGATGTATTTTTTTAGCTGACATCTTAAAATGATGTGAAAAATCTTAATTTTTATTTTTGAAAGGGACATCAAAGTACGATTCCTTTCCATTTCGAGTCATCCATTTTTTGTGATTCTACCCACATTTACGTCTTATTGGCAAAATTGTTAAGTCTTTCATTTTCATTTAATTCTAGGGTTTAATCGTTTAATTTGGGCTATTATCATCTGGTTTAGATATGAAGCTCAGGGTTTTTTTTCTTTGGGGGGGGGGGGGGGGGGGGGTGGTGGGTTAAATTAGGTTAATTTAGAGCTCAGACAGAATCAAATTCCTACATTTGAAACCAGTTTGATTTTCAATTCTTACACCGCTGGATTAATCGTTGTGTATATATCTTCTTAAAAATCATTTTATATTGTATGCCAATAAGAAGAAATTGTTTCATTTATCAAAATTTCGCAGCTTCCAGGACTTCCAAAGATCTTGGGATTATTCAATTCAGGGGTGTCGGATTTTCTCCAAACTGACATTGTACCTTTAAGATAGGGTTCCCAATTGGCAGAATTTATGATGCCACCGTTCATGTCAACCTCGAAGGCACTTGGGTCCTTCATGTTCCGAAAAAATGGTTTCAGACATTCTATTAGGTCCCTTAAGAACAGTTGGCGGTTGCAGAAATTTGATCAGATTCAATGCATTAGTAGCATCAGAAATTTGATCAGAATGTGCAAAGTCCTTTTAGTTCACGAGTTTAATTAAAGTATTCAGATTACGATGAGGTAGTGGTTCTGTGTTTTTTGGATTTTCTTTTTGATGTACATAACACATAAATATTTTGACACGGGGCCTTAAAAGATATATTAATGGATGATCTTAGTGAGTAAAGTACGACTTTTAAAACCTTAAGTTGAGATGTGGGTAAAATATGATTAAGCTTACTTATTTCTACTTCTAACCTGCTTACTACTTTAAATTTTTAGTTGTTACAACCTGCTTACTACTTGAATGTCTGTGAGGCTTGAGGTGCTGTGTTGGAGTGTTAAATATACGTAGGTTAGTTCTCTATATTTGCATTTGTTTAAGTGGGTGTTTACCATGATTTGGTTCTTTACATCCTTGGTCATGAAAACTGGTTTTGACTTTCATATGGTTCTTTTGTGGTTCCATTGATGAATTTATTATTTATTCTGTTTTGTATTCAGACAACTGCAAAGGATAGTGCCCTGTTTGACCGCTTGATAAACATATGGGAGTTCAATCCGGGACCAGTTCCAGGGAGTTGTGAGCTTTATTTGTTTTGTGGATTTTTATCAACAGGTGAATCTTCGTTTAGTCCATTCTTTAATGTTGCATCTGGTGTGGTATTTTTAAAGCAAAAATATCAATTATAAAATTTACCACTCGCAATAAGACAAATTTCGTAGGATAAGGCTATATTAAGGGTTTCGAACTTCAATGATTGCAGGGGTTTTGTTATCAAATTTATGAGAATTAAAATTAACTTAATGTAAATGAGATTGATTTGATTTGTGTAAATTTAAGTGCATAAAAATAAACGCATAAGAGAATGTGAACTATGAGAGAGATAGCGTAGGGTATTGACTTCACCACTATCCGCACATCAATGGTTAACTATATTTAATCTAAGAAATTCATTATATACATGCTATAAACAAACAAGAAAATATCTTATTAAAGAATTAGGATAATCTATCTTCGGTTGGTACGGACCGTCCAACCAACCACTAAGATGTGGTACGACTCGTCTTCCCTAATTATAAATTATCTAATTCTTAAATAAGTTTCATACAATTAATGGAATAGCATAACCCATCTTTCGTTGGCATGGACCGTCTAACTAAATTAGACTAAACTAGGGTATAGTACGATCTGTCTTCCCTAGGTATGGCCTATCTAATCCTATTAATTATATGTCAATTAAAAATCGTTGCATAATCACAGAAAATAAGAATGATTTGAATTTAGTAAAAGTAAAAATATTTTCGAAGACAAGATAAGAATTTCACTCATATTGATTTGGAATTTAAGAATAATTGTATTAAACGTTAAGAACAAAATCAAACTATAGCAATTCTCATATTTATACAATCAACATGCATAAACTAAAAATTTAGAAATTAAATACAATCAAACCATTGTTTTTTGATAGGGTTACATCAACATTCCACAAAAAGGGTTTAGCCGCTCATGGTGGTGCTGGGATGGCCTCCTGCCATGATCTTCTGCTCTTCAACTTGTCAGGCCTCCAAGGAAATAATTTTTGTCTAAAACTAAGCACACATTCTCTTGAAGCTTAGAGGCCTATTTATAGGGAGCAAATAAGTCCTAAGAGCACTAGGAAAACTAGAAAATTTGTAGGCCAGTCTCTCAGTTGGAATACAAGACTAAAAGCCTTCTCTAGGGTGAATTTGGGCTACTTTCGAACTTTTCAGCACGAGTGTGTTCGACCTATTTATGTGCTTGATTCCACTTGTGACATATTTGTGGTGTTAGGATTTCTTTAAAAAAAATTTAGCTATGAACTGGATACCCTCTAGTCCATAATGGACCGGAGAGGATCTAGATCCGTAGTTTGAGGGGGTATGTAAACTTTTCTTTTATTTTTTGGTTTTTTTTTTTTTTTTTTTTTTAACATAATTAAATTTTCTTGAACCAAGGTCTTGTTAATGTCGTTGACCTTAACGCTTAAAAAAAAAAGAAAAAAAAAGACTGGTGTTGATAATGTGGTTCCTTTTGAGCCTTTGGATCTTTTCTTGTACACATGGCTCTCGCTAACAAATTTCAAATTTGATACAACTACATATCAGATGGCTAAAAAAGTAATTTTATTTATTTATTATTTTTTTTGTTTTCCGAGCTCGATCAAGACCAGCTCTGAGTTTTCCTTTCGCTACTGGAAAGGATAATGATAATGATGATGATAATCCACTCAAATATTCAAAATTCAAACATATCTATTTATTATAGATAAGATCTCATTTTATCACCGTATATATATATATATATATATATATATATATATATATATATATATATATATAGTTTGGCTTTGAAGATTTGAGAATTATATATATAATTCTCAAATATTCAAATTCAAACATATTGTACGCATTTATTATAGATAAGTTATTTTATTTTATTTTATTTTATCATTGTAGATAGATAGTGTTTGAATTGTAATTTAAATCTATATAGATCATACAACAGAATTCAAATATATACATATAGCCTACGACTCAATTGAAATCAACCTTTCACATTATTCACAGCTACATATACCGACTGATCGATTGCAAGTCGAGCAATCTTTCTGGTTTTTTTTTTTTTATTGATAAGCATTTCAGACCCACATATTGGTTTTGAAATGTTCTTGAACGGAGATAGCAATCACTCCTTCTACAGTTTTCTTTAAGGATTGCTTGATGTCGTCTAACAGTTTTATGAAGCTTCGCGTGGGTTTCGAGCTTGAGGGCCTTTGGTTTGTGGGTTTCTTTTTGGGTTGTTGGGTTGCTTTGCGGGCTTTGGGTTTTTCTTCGTTTTTCTTGCTTTTAACTTTTGTTTTGTGCCTTGTGTATACTCTCAGTATACTTAGGAGCACCTTAAAGCTTATTATATTATGCACTTAATTACCATTATGGTGCTGGCCACCCATCTTTTTTATTTTATTTTACTTTTTATTTATTTTTTAAGTATCAATTATTATTTTATTATGCTTTTATTGAGAGAACATGTGGCACTAGAATTTTTTTAAAAGAAATTATAGCAATTAACTGAATACCCTTTGGGGGAATGTAGACTTTCATTTTTTTTTTTTTTTTTAACATAATTAAATTTTCTTGAACCTAGGTCCAAGACACAGACCGAGCGAGAAGAGAGTTTGTTAACGTTGTTGACCATAACGCTAAAAAAACAAAAAAATGTCTGGTGATGATGATGTGGCACCTTTTGAGCCTTTAGATCTTTTCCTGTACACATGGCTCTCGCTAACAAATTTGATACATATACACATCAGATGGCTAAATAAGTAATTTTATACTCTTTTTTATGTTTTCCGAGCTCAATCAAGAACAGCTCTGAGTTCAGCTGGAGGCTTTTCATAAAGCTGAACAGAGTAGAAGATTCAGTAATACTTGTGATACCATGCCCAGATGTGTGAGATGGCAGCAACTGAAGGAAGGTTTTATCAAGCTAAATTGGGATAGGGCCATTAATAAAGGGACACAACGAATGGGGGGGTGGGGATTATCGCAAGGGATCATGGTGGTGCGTCGGTTGCAGCAATGTGTACAAGTAGACCCCATATTTTTGGTCCAGCAACTGCAGAGGCGTTGGCGGTATGGACATTGGCTGAATTCTGCTGCAAGTTTGGATTTACACAGATTGTTGTGGAAGGGGACGCAATGGAAGTTGTGTTAGCTCTTCAATGTGGAGACATCTGTAGGGGCAGATATGGTCTCATTTCGTGGAGGAAGCAAAGCATCTGTTCAATCAATCTGTGTCTTGGAGTGTTCAACATGTGAGGAGAGAGGCCAATACTGTTGCTCATCAAATTGCCCAAAAAGCAGCGTTGAGGGATGTGGAAAATATATGGTTTTCAAATTTTCCAGATTTCATTCGAAATCTTGTATTCTCTGACCAAGAGGTCTTCGTTTAATGAGATAATGGATATCTTTTCAAAAAAAAAAAAAAAAAAAGACCAGCTCTGAGTTTTCCTTTTGCTACCGGAAAGGATAATGATAATCCACCGCCGTAATAAAATTTTCAAATATTTAAATTCAAACATATTGTATTTATTATACGTAAACTCTCTTTTTATCATAGTAGATAGATAGTGTTTGAATTGTAATTTGTTAGGATTATGAAAGATAAGATCCCCACATCTGCCAGAAATGCAGCAACGGATTCTGTTGGAATTCAAAATATTGAAGATAAGAGAAGTTCAAGAATCAAGATAATCAAGCTACTGTCGTCATCTTATCAATACTTTAAATTATGTAACTAGTTTGAAACTGTAATCTAATCTCTTAGTTTTAAACTTCAATTGTACATCTATATTATAAATATACAACAGAATTCAAATATACACATACAGCGTACGAGTCAATTGAAATCAACCTTTCACATTATTCACAGCAATCTCTCTCTGTGTTTCTTGTTTTTTCTACGTTCAAACAATGTGTTTCTCGCAAGGGTTCTCCAATTCACGATCATCATCGCCGATGGGTTACGAAAACGATTCGTACGTCTCCTTCTCTGTGAGAAACTTAGGGTTTGGTTACCTCCATGCCTTTCTCTTGATTTGCAGGGTTTGGTTCGTTTTTCAGGTTCCGCGACGAGGATGGGGAGCCGTTGATGGACTACGACGGCGTGCAGTCCGATAGGGAGCAGTCGCCGGAGCCGCGGCAGGGATTTTTAGAGGACGACGAGGATGAGGGCGAGTGGCAGCGAGAGCGGTCGGAGACGCCTGTTTATGACGCGGAGGCATCGTTGATGAAAGCGAAGCCCATGAAGCGGCTGATCAAGAAAGGCGATCCTGTCTCGGCGAAGGAGATTGTGACTCCGAGCCTGGTGGATGAGGACGAGTACGAGGAGGATTTTGAGAGAAATTCGAAAAAGTTGAAGGAGGGAAAGAGCGGTGGGAAGAAGGAGAAGAGGCATAAGGGGGAGAAGAGAGGGTTTTCTTCTGTGGGGAAGAGCGATGATGGTAGGTCCTCCAAGAGAGGAGGGTTTTCTTCGGGTAAGGATCGAGAGAGTGAGGTCAAGGAGATGTGGGGCACCATTGCCGGTGGCGATTCTGAGGTATAATCGAAATTGTTGGGCTTTCCCTTTTTGTTTTATTACTTTGGGGGAAAAAAAATGCAGTTTACGATTTTTCAATTTTAACCTTAAAAGTTTAAAAATTAGCAATTTACCCCGAAGTTTTCCGTTTAATTTTTCCGTCAAAATGAACAGAAATTTATTAAATTACAGGTTTTTTTTTTAAAAAAAAATTCCGGAAAAATTAAACGAAAGCTTTAAATTGCCAATTTTTGAAACTTCAGGGAATAGATTGCTAATTTTTGAACTTTGAATTTAAAATTGAAAAATTTCGGGTAAACTGCATTTTTTCCTATTATTAGGGAAAAATGCAGTTTAGATTTTTCAATTTTAACCCTAAAGTTCAAAAATTGGCAATCTACCACCTGAAGTTTAAAAAATTGGCAATTTAAACCTACTTTAAAAGGGTAAACTGCATTTTTCCCATTTTTTTCAATTAAATTTGATCTTCCTGAAAGAAGAATTCAACGTGGGTATTGAGGTTGTGTTTAGAAAAGAAAATGCTACGTTTAATTGCTGGCTGCTGCTTATCCAAGAACAAATGGGTTATGGAAGGAAAACTTGATTATTTGATGCTTAGATAACTTTTTGATGAATTTTGAGGGTTTTATGTCATTCTCTGTTCCCTTTCAGTGATGCTAGTTTTTAGGTGAACACACCTGTTTAAAGTATCATATCTTATGTTCTCATTGTGTTTGAGCTATCACATATCTTATGTACTCATTTGATTTAGTGAACTTGTGAACTTAGGGTTAAATCTGCTATATCTGATTAATTAGTTGTGAAGCTGTTCCACGCATTCAGATATATTTTGTGGTCTGTCTGAACATTTGAACGTGGTTGTCTATAGAATAAATAGATTATAGAAAGCCAAACCTTTTCTTATGTACTTTAGGGAATTTACTTTATGACATTAGTAGTTTCATGAATCTTGGGGCCTTGAAACTTGGTTCATCATAGATAGCCATGAAACCATTGATTCTACCTGACTTATTATTTATGCTTTTGGTTTTCTAGTTTAAGTTTTCTAATTTGTTCCCTCTCTTGAATGGATTAGGATGATCATGAGGGTGTCAGGACTATGGACGATGATAACTTCATAGATGACAGTGGTGTGGATCCTACTGTTGGGAATGGAAATGGCGGTGAGCCACAGTCTCCTGGTGAAGCTCCTCAGGTTAATATTTTTATCTTTTCACTATAGTGCTGATAATGTAATGCTATTGTCTTCTATTGATTGCTTGATTTTGTGTATGGATGGTTCTTGATGCCATTTTTGGTTTACCATTCGGATGTTTCTAGGCTGAGGAGCGTGGCGAAGATGAAGAAATTAACCAGCTCTTCAAGTCGGGTAAGAAAAAAAAGAAGAATGAGAGAAACCCGGCAGAAATAGCATTGCTAATTGAGAATGTCATGGCCGAGCTTGAGGTCACAGCAGAAGAGGATGCAGACCTTAATAGACAGGGGAAGCCTGCTGTTAATAAACTCAAAAAACTGCCTCTTCTGACAGAGGTCCTTTCAAAGTAAGTTGTCTGCCATAAGTTTTTATGGGCATTCTTGTCTTTGCATAGCATTCATAATTCTTATATTCTTTGGGTCAACTCCTCTTGGTGCAGGAAGCAGCTCCAACTAGAGTTTCTAGATCACGGAGTTCTAAATTTATTGAAGAATTGGTTGGAACCTCTTCCAGATGGAAGCTTACCAAACAAGAATATCCGTTCAGAAATATTGAAGATTTTGACTGATGTATAGTCAAAGTTCCCTGCATATGTTAATCTATGATATATAGTAGTAGGTTTTTATGGACTATAGTAGTAGTTTTTTATGGACTATATATGGCTCTTGAAATGCTCTGCTTCTATTGTGCAGTTGCCCATTGATCTAGAGATGTATGATAGAAAAGACCAACTCAAGAAGAGTGGTATTGGAAAGGTAAGTAATAGCCTTGTGAGAATCAATCCATAATTTTTGCAGCTTTGATATAGAAGGAATAAGTTTGACAGATTTGCTATTTTGTTGGGCAGGTCATTATGTTTTTGTCAAAATCTGATGAGGAAACCACATCCAACAGAAAACTTGCGAAGGATTTGTTTGATAAATGGGTAATGACTCTTCATACGTATATAAGATTCTTGTACTGCCTGTACTTTTGTTATCTATGGGAAAGCGGTGGGAACTCATTTGGTTGAAAATGGTAGTATTAAAGGTGGAAATTGATGGTGGATATGCTTCTTCTTCTCTGTTCAAGAATCATGCCGTGGTCATACATTTCCCTTTCATCATGATAACGTTTCACTTGAAACGATCAAACAGTTTCATTTTTTCTGTGCTATGATTACACAATTGGTTGTTTGCAAGTGTTCCTGTTTCTATTGCAAAATACTGATTCTTAAGTCTTTGGTCAGTGGCCGCATTTTTGTTTGACTTGCACAGTATTTTTACTTGTAGCCATTTTCTTTTCTTTCTGGAACGATACTCAAAGATCTGTACGTGGGGTTTCCTATTAAATTTAGTGGTACTGAAATATTTTTTGGTCATTGTGAACTTTTGATTGCAGAGTCGACTGATATTTAACAAAAGTACAAGGTTTGAGGACATGAGAAACGCTGATGACGAGAGCCTTCCCTACCGAAGGCCATCTGTTAAAAAGTATTGCTTGTGACGTGTTCTGCATATCTGTCCAAATCATTGCTGCCAAACTTTGTGTATTATTTGATTTTTTTTTTTTTTTTTTTTCAACTTTTGGTAGGCCAGCGAATAAAGCTGCTAGGATGGAATCCAAAGATGATGATCTTGATTTGGATGAATTTTCACGGTAAGTTGTGATAACAGATTCATGCTTGCTCCTGGGCTCGTTTATTTTCGGTGAACCTTTTCCGTTAAGTTTTTACTATAATGCAGGGATCGCAAGTCTAGCCAATTATCATCCAGGCAGCATGTTACAAGGCCGGACGCAACAGCATTAGATTTCTTGGTGCGCCCACAATCTAAGATTAATCCAGATGAAATAAGAGCCCGCGCGAAACAAGTTGTAAAAGATCAGCGTCGTTTGAAGGTTTGTTTTCTTTTGGTGAAAAGTTAGATATTAAAAATAAGTGAAAATACACTAAGACAATTACTTTTAAGTCAGTTTGAGTATAGTTATAAATATGATTCACTCCAATTTGGATGCATACTGAGTTGCTTTTGTTCATTTATCCTATCTGGAAGAAACAATAGTGTTTCAAAGCTTTAGGGGAAATCACATTTATTTATTAATCTCAATGCTCAACCAATCAATGTTGTAACAGATAAATAAGAAGTTGCGGCAGTTGAAGGCCTCAAAAAAGAAGCAGCTTCAAGCCACAAAGCTTAGTGCGCAGGGTCGTGGCATGGTCAAATATTTGTAATGTCAGAATTCACTTCATTTGCTTGTGAAGGTTGTCATGGGCGTAGAACAAGCCACAAAGAACCTTGGGAAGGAGGTTTAACTAGCAACAGCTTGTTCAAATGCCTAAGGTCTCTCTGTTTTCGTCTTGGATTCAAAGCCCAGCCCAATGGGAGGGATCCCATCCAGTTTATTGGTGTATATTTGATTGGCAAAGAGTGCAGCCTGACATGCTCGTGCTCATTGTATTTTGTAAAAACAAGCAGTGAGACTTTTGCGTGCTAACTGCTAGACTGCAATGTTTACCTTGAACAATTTATATATAATATATTTCTTTTCCATCCAAGGGAAAAAACATGTTATCATTTGTGAACAAGATTTGTAACCGATGCACCATTGATGTGGTTAATATAATAATGAATCGGACATGCTATCCTGTGAGTAGGGCACTTGTTCCTAAAAAAGACCAATTTGCACCTCAGGAAGGATTCCAGGCATGAATGTTACCGGTTAACATAATTTGTTTTCTTTATTATGATGATCATTTTGTCAGTAAATTAGTTCTTAGAAGTCTGAAAAATTAAAGCCAAAAAAAAAAAAAAAAGAACTCACTTAGATATCAACTGATTCTCTATTTGTGACACATCATTAATCAGAAGAGTAATGTTATGTACTATCTTTTTATTTTTCTAAAATCCTCTTAAAGTTGATGTGTCTTTTAAAATTACCATTAAATTTTTGATGAATCATATTTGAATTTTGATGCAATGGTGATTTTGAAAACCACATAAGCTTTAAGAGAATTTTATAAGGATAAAAAGATGGTACCTAACATTACTCGTTAACTATTGCATCAATAGATAACATAATGTGCTTTTAAAAAAAAAAAAAAATAAATAAAAAATTACCAATCTAAAGTAGTTAACTCTATTTTTAATCCAATCTATTTAATTAAACCATTTAAATTTTTAATTTGAATTCGATAATTTTTTGTTGATTCATATTATTTGGAAAACTAGGCTCAAAGGATTTTGTAAATTAAGAAAAGTAAAGTTTTTAATATGTACAGAGTGCATGCAATGAAGCTAATATTTTATTTATTCCGAGTAATTTATTTATTTTGGAAGTACGAGGGAGTAGTGTTGGATGGTGAAATTTTTTGAGAAAAAATATAAAATTAATTAAAAAAAAAAAAAGCTTGAAATTTTTTTACATAATTAATTATAAAAATTAAAAATTGAGGTAATATTTGAAATTAAATTAAAATAGGATAACCAATTTGAATTTTTATATGAGCTTTTTTTTCAACCCACTCCACCTCAACCCGCCCAGAATCACATCCCCTCTCTCTCTACAGTTCTCAGACATCCAGGTACGATCCCTTTCCACTTCGAATCGTTCATTTTTTGTGATTCTACGCACATTTACATCTTATTGGGAAAAATTATTGTTAAGTCTTTCATTTTCATTCAATTCTAGGGTTTAATCGTTTTATTTGAGCTATTATCATCTGGTTTAGTTATGAAGCTCAGGTTTTTTTTTTTTTTTCTTTTTTGGGTTAAGTTAGGTTAATTTAGAGCTCAGACGGAATCAAATGCCAGCATTTGAAACCATTGGTTTTTGTTTTGTATATTTTAGTTTGATTTTCAATTATTACACCGCTGGATTAATCGTTGTGTATGTATCTTCTTAAACATCATTTTATATTGTATGCCAATAAGAAGAAATTGTTTCATTTATCAAAATTTCGCAGCTTCCTGGACTTCCAAAGATCTTGGGATTATTCAATTCAGGGGTGTCGGATTTCCCCCAAACTGACCTTGTACCTTTAAGATAGGGTTCCCAATTGGCAGAATTTACGATGCCACCGTTCATGTCAACCTCAAAAGCACTTGGATCCTTTATGTTCCGGAAAAATGGTTCCAGACATTCTATTAGGTCCCTCAAGAACAGTTGGCGGTTGCAGAAATTTGATCAGATTCAATGCATTAGTAGCATCACGGGTATCGATACCCCGTCAGTCTGTAATTCGGCCAATGGCCTTAATGATCTTAAATTTTCGTGGCGGAGTTTGTCTAATGATAGTCACACTGTTCAAAAAAGGCGGTTTCTGGGTTGTGGAGATGGTGAAGAGGGCGGTGTTCTGTCGAAAGTTTACGAGGAGAGGCGCGTCTTGGGGTAATTTTTTAAAGCCTTGCTGTGGGAATCACATTTTAATGCATTAGCGTATATTTAGTTATTGCTTTCTCGTTTTCTTTGGGATGTGTAAAAAATGTAGTTTCTTGGTTAATCATGGTCTATCAAGTATTTTTTTTCCTATCAAGTAATTCTTTTGTTTGTTGGAATGCATAATCGCTGATATGATATCAACTCTTGATCTCAAGCCAAAGCTCACTATAGTTATTTCGTGGGGAAATTACACATTACTCACTTGTGTTTAGGTCTAGTTCGAGTTTCCAACTTGTGATTCAAAAAGTTTTACTTTAGCTATCTAAGGTGCAAGTGTATTTCCTATTAGTTCACGAGTTTAAAGTTTTCAGATTACAATGAGGTAGTGGTTCTTTTTTTTTTGGATTTTCTTTTTGAGGTACATGACACATAAATTTTGATACTGGGGGGCTTAAAAGATATATTAAAGGATGATCTTAGTGGGTAAAGTACGACTTTTAAAACCATAAGTTGAGATGTGGGTAAAATATGATTAACCATACTTATTTCTACTTCTAAAGCTTCCTTTATAAGTTACAGTTCCATGGGGTGAATATTAGAGATTGGCTGGCTCATGAGCTAATTTTTCTTCTGACAAACTTATTTATTTAATATGATGTATTGTGGTTGCATTATATCGTCATTTGGACCCTTTTGATTTCTAATTATAGCAACTTCGGCTGACAAATTTATTGTTTATTAGGTATTCTCCAGAGCAGTTGTTTAATGTTGTTGCTGCTGTTGACTTATATCACGGTTTTGTCCCCTGGTGTCAGCGGTCTGAGATACGTAAACATTATCCTGATGGATCTTTTGATGCTGAGCTGGAGATTGGTTTCAAATTTCTTGTTGAGAGTTACACTTCCCACGTAGAATTGAACAGGCCAAAGTCTGTAAAGGTAACCAACTCCCTTTCAGTTTTTAGATGGTGGTTTAATTTTAGTAGTCTTGGCCCTTCTCTTTTGATGGAAAATTGATTGCGGCATACTAATTATTATAGCTTTTGTATGATCTGAATGTTAGTAAAAGAGAATATAAGACCCGTAGAGTTTTCTATTGTATAATGTGCATGAGCATGAGTGGGGGAAACATATGGGGATATACAAAATGATTTTTAATGAGTGTGAGTATTAATCCTAGGTTGACTTGAGGGAGATTTGAATCAGATTTTGGTGTTGTGTTGAGCATTGAATCAATTACAAATTTGAATGAAATGCGAGGAGAACTACTTTATTAACTTATGGCTTGCTGGCTTTCGGAAACATATGATTTTTGTGGAGCTGAAAGAAAAAGCACAATATTCCAAGTCAACACAAATCGAGTTGAGCAGCAACTTGGCATGCGAATTTCATGTGCTTGATCATGAGCCTCTTGTGCATCCATTGCCTGTCTTTATATTTTTAGGTGTTATAACCTGCTTACTACTTGAACGTCTGTGAGGCTTGATGTGGTGTGTTGGAGTGTTTAATATACATAGGTTAGTTCTCTACATTTGCATTTGTTTAAGTGGGTGTTTACCATGATTTGGTTCTTTACATCCTTGGTCATGAAAATTGGTTTTGACTTTCATATGGCTCTTTTGTGATTCCATTGATGAATTTATTATTTATTCTGTTTTGTATTCAGACTACTGCAAAGGATAGTGCCCTGTTTGATCACTTGATAAACATATGGGAGTTCAATCCAGGACCAGTTCCAGGGAGTTGTGAGCTTTATTTTTTTGTGGATTTTAAGTTCCAGTCACCACTTTATCGACAGGTGAATCTTCCTTTAGTCCATTCTTTAATATTGCATCCTTTAACTTAGTAATATTATGCTTATTGAGGACTTTGGAAATTGGCTTCTTCGGGGAATATAATATCATTGAGGTGAAACCTGTAGCTAGAACCACCTTCTTTTCTTTCTAGGTTTTTTTTTTTTTTTTTTTTTTTGGGGGGTGGGGGTTTTGGGGCTTGAAATTGGCTTATGTGGTATGCATGTTACTCGTAGCTAATGACATTGAGGCTTGTGATCACTCTGAGATGAATTCCATAATTGCTTGACTTGTCTGCCTTGTAGTCGCTGAAATGTTTTTCCTCTTTGCTATAATTCTAGTTTGATTGTATGATTCTATAGTTGCTATTATTTTCCCCATTTTCTTGGCCCTACCTGTCTGATTGGCTATCTAGAAGATTATGAAGAGAGGGAAGAAGCATTCTAACTGTGGCAATGACTTGGTGATTGTCAGGTTGCATCCATGTTCTTCAAGGAGGTTGTTTCTCGACTTGTAGGTTCGTTTAACGAGCGGTGCAGTTTGATATATGGACCGGGGGTCCCAACCCTTGAAAATTCTTATAGTCAAAGGGCATGAGACATGGTTTCGTATGTAAGAGGGTGTTGTGGCTAATGAACTTGTGGTGGGATATATTCACTGTCACACCAGCCACTGGGTGGTTTTTGTTTTGTCTGCTGCCTGGTAGGCTAATTGATCTTTTTATGATTAATTCAAATTTCAATTAAAGCCTTAAAAATTAAAACCCCTCTAGGCCTCCTCCTCCTACTGAAAGTTTTCATAATGAAATTTCAGTGATGGTGTAAACTTTTATTTTGTTGTTGCCATTACTTGCCACTGCCGATTGATGGTGATTAGTAATTAAAAGAGCCTTGTGCACTTGTGAATAGGTATTAAAAGTCTGGCGCAGCTTAATTTGATTTTTTCTTTGGTGTTTGATTAGTTGCATGTGTGCTTAGATCATGGGCCCAAAAGTGGTTTAAATGTGCTAGACTTCTTCACTGTGGTTGTAGGTTTGAATGGAAATGATGAAAGAAACATAAGCTTTTAATTTGTTTAGACTCAAAAGGTGTTTAGCAACCTCTCCAAAACAATCAAAAAAAAAAAAAAAAGCTTCGAAAGTCGTGGTTTAGGAGACTTATATAGATGGGGAGAAAATTGGAGTTTTAAACTAAGTTGACTGCTAAAAAATATTATCAGCCGCCACATTTAGGGTTCAATAAGGAACAACGGTCAAATAGGCTTCTATTGGACTTCTTTGGGCTCTCTCATTCGAGCTACTTTTGAACGGGGTTCTCCAGAAGTGCTTTTAGTCCTCCATTCGATTGGAAAGACGATTGAAACTACAAAGTATTATGGAACTTAGCACCCATTCTTATTCGAGCCAAATTGGTTTAATTTGAACCAATCACCAACTTTTTGATTTCATCTCCAAAATATGTCAACTCTACTCCGTTTAAATCCTACGTCAAATATATTTTGATACTAAATTTGTTGAACACAAAAAGCCAAACAGTTTCTTCCTACTTCTCTCATATTAGCATATGTAAAGTGTTTAAAATTAATTAAAAAGAAAAAAAGAAAATTGTTAGAATCCGATAGGCAACTCATCCACATCACATGTAGCGGCAACTTCTAGCTAAGCATTAATTAGAAATTTTTAAAAATAATCAACATAGCTTAAAGAACAAATAGCAAATCGCTTACCTTATTGTTAATAAATTTAAAAACTGATTTCCATCTTCCTATCTCTTGTTTTTTTCTTTTTTTTCTAATCAATGCGGGAGAAGGAAAAAAAGGGAGTCTATTCAATGAATATCATTTGGCCAAGGGTGTGGACTTTCATTACACTAACCTGAGTAACCTCTATATAAATAGGAATGCTATGCTTAACCCTATAAATGTTAACCTAGAGAACAAGTCTTAGGGTCCGTTTAGTTTGCAAAATAGACCCATGAAATAGAATAATTATTCCTATAATATAATTATTCTCTTGTTTGGTATGAGTCTATTCCTGAGAATATTATTCCCATGGAAATGATTAATCTCATACACACAAGAATAAAATAAATTTTCTAAAAACACTCATATTATTATTTTTTATTTTATTTTAAACTTAAAAAGAAAACTAAACCTAAAAAAAAAAACATAAAAAAATAAATAAAAAGAACAAAAAAAGAAACAAAACTAAAGAATATGAATAGTTATTCCATTTCATTCTCTTTTATTCTCAATAATAATTATTCATTTTTTTTTAATGAAAAATGCATTCTGCCTTCCAAACAAGAACTTAAAAAGTTTTTCTTTTTTAGTTTCTCTTTAAACTTATCAAGAAGGAAACCTCAAAAAGAGGGAGAGCGGCTCACCCCCATTTTTAAATCAGTGAAGGCCACGTGTTAAAATAAATAATACAAAGGCTCCCCCGACCGACAGGGACACAGAGAAACAGGGCACTCTCCCAGACGAGGAAGAACAATCAAAGCGGTTAGTTTTGTTCTCTTTCTATCTTCTTCTTTGTTTATTTTTGTTAGGGAAAGAAACCCTTTTCTTTTCCTCTGAAAGCCTTAATTGGGCTTACCTTAAAGTTAACAACTTTTGTCTCTGGAATTTCTGGGTACGTAATTTTAGTATCATATATTTAGAAATTGAATTCTATTTTTGCAATTTAATTTGTTTCTTTTTAATATCCAATTTTCTCCCAATGAGAAGCAAGTTCACTGAATGAATCATTCATATATTTTATTTTATATTTTTGTAGGTAGACATGGTTTCTGAATTAATAAATGCGAACCCAACCGTGTACGAGAAGAAAGAGCGTCGAGCTCGAAGCGCGCCCAGTGATTATGCGGATGAGTACGCCGTGGAACCCATTGACCAACCAGAAGTTTTTGATATCCTTTCCCTTGAATTGTGTTTTTTTTTTGGTTGGTTTTCAATTAGGCATATTATGTGTTCACATCTTAAGGTTGCGTTTTTGCAGGATGGAACTGGGTTTTGGGAATTGGGATTGGATTGGAGACATTGTTTTTTATTGCTTTCAAGTTGTTTTGCGCTCATCATGTTTACTTTCTTTCTGGGGTTGCTTGTACCATATGGAATTTCTTTTCAGTCGCTTTGGGCTGTTTTGGGAGGGTTATGCCAAGCTGAGTAGTTGAGTTGCTGTTGGTGCTTCCTTGCCTCTTGTGGTGCCTTTGGAGGTTTCAGTACCGCGAGAGGATGGTAGAGGAGTTTGAGTTTTTTTTTCTTCTCTTATACTCTTTATCTTTGGCCTGCTACTTTTGTTTTTCCTTTAGAGCTTAGCTATCATGTTTTTCTTCTTTCTTTTTTTCCTCTTCTAGTTAGCTAGGTGTTTTCTATTGTATACTTTTTGTATACCTGAGGCGATTTACGCTTTTTCGATTACTTATAAAAAAAAAAGTTTGGTTTACTTCATCTACTTTTGACATAAAAATGCAATGAAATGGATATGGAATTCATTTGGTTCTGTATTAGCTTCAGGGTGCATTTACGGAACTTCAAAATTTCTGCGAATAAATGAAACAGTTTTTTTCTAGGCATATATGTGTTAAATCTGTGATTTGATTTTAGTTACATGTATCTTTTTTGTCTTAACGAATTAATGCAATATTGCTTCATCATCACCTAAATGTTGTAATATTGTATGCTTGATCTATTACGTATGAAGTGTAAGTCCTTTGGTTTATTGTTAAACTTATTAAATATTATGTTTATGTTCCTTTTTCTTTGCAACATCATACTTCTAAGATGTGTTTGAAGTTAATTATTCATTTCCCCTTTGTTATATGGAAAAGAACCTAAAAGTTATGTTATGCACCTGCTTATGTAGGCAGTTACACTCTGAAGTTTTTATTTTTCTAGTTTTTTCTTAACATTCTTAAATCATATAAGAGATATAAAAGACCCGGAGCACCCATACTCTTTGGAGGAGCTCAAAGTTATAACAGAAGATGCAATCGAAGTAGATGACAAGCAAAGTTATGTTAGGTACACACAGCTCTTCTGTCTCATTCTTATTCATGTAATTGTGTTCTCTTATTCTAACATGAGTAAAATGAAACTTTTATCCACGATCGATAATGATGCTTCGCTTCAGGGTCACATTTACTCCCACAGTTGAACATTGTAGTATGGCAACAATTATTGGGCTTTGCTTGCGAGTGAAACTTTTGAGGAGCTTGCCCTCTCGTTACAAGGTATCAACTTTTATTTCCTTATTATCAGCTTTGTTGATGATGTTGTTCATTCATCATATAGGTGAAACATATTATCGAATATTCGGACTTTACAACTACTTTTTCATGTTAATTTTAGAATTCATTACGTTATTGTATGTTGACATGTAGGATTCAGAAAACAGGCTTTCAGCTCAATAAATGATACAGCATTAGCACATTAGAGATTATAGGAGGCTCACTGTAGAAATTTGGTGTGACTTGATAACAGAATCCTCTCACTTGTAGGGGACTCGTTCACTATTTTAGAGTTGTATGCTTCATGTAGGACCAAATAATTTATTTTGTTATTATTTTCTACACTGTTCTAAACAGGCTGATTAATGCATAAGATCGATGGAATGTGTCTATGGTTGTTGCCTTTTTTATTTTTTTATTTTTAATCTTTGCCTGAATGCATTAATGGCCTCCTAGGTAGAAAGAAGTTTATGGCCAAGGGGTGCATGCACAGAATGTCACAATCACCTCAAGAACCAATTTAGGACAAATCAGTGTTTCTGTTACTAATGATAATGGACACCCTCATTCATTAATATTCCCTATATCTATCAGATGGACTGAGATCAATAGGCAGCTTTGTATTTTCCTGCCTACCCCACCTAGGAGGCATATGCTTACCACCATAACTAATGTTGGTTAGATCCGAAGAACCATACGTACTTGATGGATTCCTGTATAGAATTACAAACCACTCAGCTACTGCATAGTTAAAATGCAATGAATCGTGCATAAAAAAGTCCGTGATGGCGGGGAGGTTTCACCTTTTTAGGCTGTAAGATGCTTATTCTGTCCCGTTACTATCTGCTTATTTGTAATTGCCACTTTATGGTTTCGATTGGAACATGATTTTTGTAATCCATGGCTCTGTTACTTTTTTCGTTTATATGGAATTTGAGCTGTGCTTGGTAGCTCCTATGATGTGTACAAGTTGTACCTCCTTTCTTACATCTCTTTCTTAATTTTGGTTAGATTGATATAAGGGTAGCCCCTGGATCTCATGCATCTGAAGCTGCAGGTACTCTCTCTCTCTCTCTCTCTCTCTCATTCATTTTTGTGATTAACGAATTTTGTTAGTGCTTGAAAGAAAAAGAAAAAAAATGCAAGTCTTCTGGAAGCATCATTGAAATAAGCAACCTCAATGATGATGAGGAAATGACGTATTTTTCAAATGTCGCCAAAACCTTTTAACATTTTCTCATATTCTCAATCAATGAACAATCTCATAAAAATTATGACCTGATTTTCATATTCCTTCATATTTCTGTTTTATGTTGCAGTTAACAAACAACTGAATGATAAAGAACGGGTGGCAGCAGCACTGGAGAACCCAAATCTCGTGGATATGGTTGATGAATGCCTGGCTCCATCTTTTGGTTGAACCATGGCTAGCATACGATTTTCTTTCCCCATCTCATACTTGCATTTTTGGCCGTTTATGTTGTATAATCTGAGATAGATATAATTTGAATGTCTTGTGAATTTTTATCAAGTCTTGTAATGTAGCTGATTATATTGATTCATAGAGTTTTCTGGCAACTTAGAAATGTGACAACATTGTATACCAATAGTATCTTTTATTATTAATATTATTATAGGGGATATTAAAGGTGTGCAACATCATGAGTGAAATTGTATTAATTCAAACTGATACTTAGGTGGGAAATGTCGGTACATGATCTGCAAACCTAATATGAAATTAGCGGATTAGAATTGAGGGATATGACATGTTTAATTAAATGAATAAAATTATAACTGACCTATATAATCTTATATTTATGTCTCAACACAACTCAAACTTAACATATGACAAAAAAATCGATAATTTTTTACACAACTTATAAAACTCGACACACAAATTAAACACAACAAATTCAATTCAATCATATATTCTTTAACAAGATTAAACTCAAACACAACAAAATGTTACGAGCTAGTCCTCGCCACTTCACAAGAGCCCAAACTCTACCAGAGCAGCAGTAACAGGCAGCATTGCTTGATAACATATGAAAGGAACCAAGTGAATGGGTTACATGGAGAATTTGACGCCTTCATCATCAGCCGAAGTTCCCTTGAATATAGCAAGCTTCCCCTTTTGTTCTAGTAGTTTCAAAGCTCGCATTAATATTGTACGGTCAATCCCTTGAAGCTCTGAATTAACAGATGTGGAGAGAGATTTTAGACATAAAGTGTATAACTTTCATGCAAAATTTATACACAACCATAAGCCCAATATGAAGGAAAACATCTTCCTTTCTCACTTTTTCATATTCTTCCACATGGAAAATCCCTTTTAGAAAAATAGAACAAGATTTTCTCCCTCACTTTCCCCAAAAAACCCTCCCCCATTTTAAAATATAATCATGAAAGAGTTGAGTTTCTGGTATCATTTACAAAATTACTTCGTCTAGACGCTATATACGATCAAATTTTACCTGTTCCTCGACATTCAATCCCTGAACGCATTTCCTCAACTGTTATAACGCTGTCCTCTAACCCATTATCTTTAACCTAATCAAATATGCAAGAAGATTTCAATCAAACGAATTGATAAGTAATTACTAACTATAAATGTGAAATTTTATTCTCAAAATCACACTTCTAACTCACAAAATGTAAAATAATGTCAGCCCAATCCTGTATGCGGTGCCACAGAATTAGACATTTCCTATGGCCTTTATCCAACCATTCTGCACGTCCTGCTACATCAGAATGGCAACTAATCAACAACCTATGCAATTATAAATGCTGTGGCACAGGCTTTTAAGGAAAAGAAAAAACAAAAGAAGCGATTGAGACCATATCAAACCTTCAGAAACTAATGCTGAGAGGAATGCTTCCCTGGCTTCATGAGTAAGAGATCCTACAATATCACAGTAGAACACTAAAGATATATCCAACGAAAAAGGCATGTAAAACATACTGCAGAAAAATCTCAATACAGGTACTCATTTGAAGATTAGTCTGTTAAAAGCCAAAACTCAGGCAAGCAGATTGCTGCATCTGTTGATAGTAAGGTTAAATAATCAACTACAACTTTGCTGTCAACAACCATCAGTTTTTCTCCTCCATCTTATCTCCCCTGACAACCAATATAATGCCTAAAGCTAGCTTGAGCATCTTAATCCATCTGATAGGATAGAATCCCTTGGAGAATTGAAGGAAACAAAGTCTGTAAGGATCACGGTGTGCAAAAATGTCTCTTTTATGGCTGCTCATCATCCAATTTGATTTTATCTTCAATTTGGAATACCTTTCAATAACTTGTTAAGATTGCAAGTTGGGGAAAAAAGAGTCGAGAAGAAAGCTCCAAAATGGATAAGAACTGTCTGCTCTAACCTTCCAATATTCTAGACCACCAACATTGGCGCTTTTATAGAGGCATTGCGCTTCTTTGGTAATACTGATGCAATGATATAATTGAACCCGATCCTCCAGATCCTCCTACTACTATTACTAACAAGTCCCCTAGAAGGAAGGGCATTCTTATGACATCCCAGGAAATAGAGTACTCCCAAGACACGAAAGACATGAATCATTACTTCATCAAGAAAGGACTCTCTTGAAAAACATTGAGTTTGGACTTGCATCATTTCCATAGTGTATGAAGACAAGGACAAGTTTCTAAGGTATTGCATGGCTGCTAAGTTCCATACTGGTTCTTTACTATGTGAGACTGGGTTTATACGTGATCTCAATAAGTTCCAATTGTAACTTTGACTAGTCATTTTGAGGTAATAATGTAGATGTGCTTAGTGTTTTTCTTTAATTGTGAGAAATGGTATTGGAATCAACCTAGCTAGTGACACCACATGGCATTGGAGCACTACAACATGACGTGAGCCTTGACAAAGACGTTAGGGATTTTAGTGGGGGATGGTGACTCCTTGAAAAAGTTATGTCTTATATTGGGTGGGTGTATTACATAGGTGCTAAGTCCCACATTGATTCCTTACTAGGTGAAACTAAACTTTATAAGGGATTTCAAGGAGTTCTAATTGTAACTTTGACTAGTCATTGTGGGGCAATAGCACAAATGTAACTAGCGTTTTCCCTAAGTTGTGATAATTCTTGCAATTACAATAGCAAAATACATACCAACTCTTTCCTTTACACTGCTTACAGAGGTCATGCACAATAGCAAAGCTTAGTGGCACTGATACAAGTATGTCAAACAGTTTTAGGACTCAACCCCAAACTTCAATGACCAAATTAGAAAGTAACAAGAATGATGAACTTACTTTCAATCACAGCATTTGAAAATAGTGGAAAATCTTCTTCCAGTCCAATCACAAATATTTTTTGTGTTCTACAGTAATCAAGAATGAGTTCCTTCCAAAGTTGTACCTGCTTCTCACGGGTGTCCCTTACTGGCTGCAAACTGAAAAACATACACCAAAGTCATGTTCTAAATCACAATGCTCCAAATGAAAAATAAGAATAAGGCAAAGTTGAGAAGATATGTGTTAGAATCAAAAACGAAAATGGGAAAGACCACAAGAAAAAAAGAAAAAGAAAAGTATTTACAATGAAAGAGAATAAATATCCATAAACTATAATCTACATACCTTTCAATGAAACATTACATTTAAATAGAATATTTTTCCTTCCATTTTATTTTCATTACAATTCAAACACAAAAACCTACCCTTACCCTACCACAACACCTCTTTAACACCTGAGCCAAGGGTCAAGGCGTTATATCGCTATAGTAAGTGGGCATGTTCTATGCCACATCAACTGTATGACTGTTTCCTACAATTGTGATGGCCCAGCAAATAGGTGCCAAGTTTTTATCGAGGCACATTCAATTTTTTGCCTTTTGGGATCTGAACTCCACAAGAGGACAAAAGAAAAGGCAAAAAAAGGAACTAATGAACATCAGAAGAGGGATGCAAACAACTAAGAGCTCAGCCAGCTCTATAGGAGTACAAGAAACCTCATATTTAGGAAATAAATGCTTTGACGCCATGACAGCAACCCAATGAGCCAATTTGTCAGTGGAATAATTTGCTTTTGCAAATTTGGAAGGAGCTAAAGATGGCAGCACCTCCTTTATGTCCATACAATGTGCTTATCTCTGATGGATATGATAAAAATGTTTAAGGCCCCCATAAGTTCGTCACTGTTTTAAAAATTACTCCTATGTTAGTCAAAGACTCAAGAAGATAAACTGCTTCGCACTGTCGCACATGGTCACATGTGTGGCCAAAACTTCAACCTTCAAAGCTGAACTAGAGTAGAATTTGTAAGCTGATCCTGCAACGAGTTTTCCCATAAGGTCTCAAACTATAATTCCAGTAGCTTCCACTCCAATATCAGCAAGAAAAGCACCATGCATAAACTTTTACCCTGTCCCTAGGAGCAAAGAAAACTAGCAGAGATATTCAGATTCAAGGGCATTAGCTTTAGCAGTAGCCCACCCTGGGTTGGTGCATCTTATCAAAAGCATTTCCATTTCTTGCTTACCAACTCCTTTTGCCAAGAAGGGTTTCTGAAGCAACCACTCTTTCAATTCAAGTTAGATGCTTCCTCTCTATCACAAATTGCAGAGAAGATCCACTCCAAACAATTCTTGTCCATGGACCGATAATAGTGGGAATTATATTGTCTGTGGCTCTTGCTTGCAAATTGGGCATAAAGAGTCTCTAATGGTTCTTGTTGAACAGATTGCTTTTCACTGAGCATTCCTACAAACTTTACATAAAAATGATTTAACTGGATGCAGCATTAATGTTCCAAATCATCTTTCAAAGGTCTGATGAATAAGTGAAGATGAGGAGCTTTGACTTTCAACTTGCTTTGGGACTTTGGCTTTGGTATCCACCATTTACTGTACATTTAAGGCACATCAAGTGGCAAACTAAACTATTAACGAGCCTGGTGCAGTCCAGGACTCAAAAAAAAAGGCAAGGAAATTTTCAAATACAAGAGTCCCCTTTTCCGTGCTGAATTGCAGCGAAGAAAAAGGTCAAACACTTCCGCATTACAATGGATTTTTTTATTGTTAAAATAGTGTGCAAATCAATAAGAAAAGAAAAATAGGAGATTGAGATTCAATAAGGGCCAAACAACTTATATTGACATAATGATTAAAAAAAAACAGCAATTTATATTAAATTGTCAAAATTCAATACAGAAAGTCAGAACAGAATAAAAACCAAAAAAGAAAATTGTAGAGAAACTGAAGATTACGTGAAGTATGGTGGGTAATTGAAGAAGTGAGGTAGCTTGAAATCACCCAATTTCTGCATCTCTATGGAGCTTCCTCTACAAAAAGAGACCTATAATAGCATCTCTGTAATTGAAGAAATTAAAAGAGGACCAAAGTTTTAGCATCAAGGAAAGATAGATAACCTATCTCAGAAAATAAGACCGGCAACCATTTTTAGTTTCTCAAACTCCCATTCCTTGTTTTAACCTTCAGATCCATTATTGCATTAATGGTGGGACAATCAAATTTTAAAAATACAAGCACGATGCTTCTTTTCCTAACTCAATTTTTCCTATGCTTTAGCAACAACTAAGATTGCCATTAACAGCTGCTTGGTAATCTTTTGAAATCATGGATTATCAATCTATGGAATCACTATTTAAAAAAAATAAATAAAACGTAGCTACATATGTTAACTGTAAAAAGTTGGTACATTAAAACCAATGAGCTCTAGTTCAAATTATGCATCCTAGGATGAAGTTTTAGCTTCAACACCACGGGGTGTGTGTGCAACTTACTATCCAAAGAAAATGGTACATTAACAGAGAAAATAGTAGGTGCATTATATTTGCTTTCTGTAGTGCCAATGCAGTGTGGATGTAGACCACCAAGTTCATATCTAGCACCTTTACCTACATTTTTGGATTATATTGGCGTTGACTTAAACAAAAATGCTAATCAAGTAACTCTTAAAACAAAGAAAAGTTTCCAATGCACATAGACCCAATAATATACTTATATACATAAACCAAAGCCTTCTTTTCTCCCATGGCCCATGGAATCTACCAAAAAGAAAATAACTTGTACCAAAAAATTATTTGAGCTGGAAAATGCAACAAATCATAATTTCAACATCAAAATCTTATATGGGAAAAAAAAGGGCAAATTGCAACTCACCCAAGCCTTATTATATCAATTCATTTAAGTTTCCATTCTCTTTCGATTTCATTAGCATTTATGTCACTTTTCTCTCCTCCTTATGGGGTTTTTTTGTTAGTTTTTTCTGGGTTTTCTTTTAAACCAATTATGTCACACACAGAATGAAAAAAAAAAAAATCAAAAATTTAAAATGAGAATAAGAAGGATCAGTGAGCCTTGAAAGTGAATGATACCTGAGGATTCAAGGCGGAGAGGGTAAGAGCGCTTTTGATTGATCGAGTCTGAGCTTGGTTTTTTGGAACGTTCAGTTGATCAAGTTCGGAAGGAAGTCCGTTTGGGTGACCGAAGAGAAGGAAAATGTAAGAATATTTTACGGTTCCGAACATTGGGCCCAATTTGAAGCCCATGGAACCCATAAATTTGCAGCCCAGATAGGTCTCTTATCAAACGCAAAAGAGCCTTTTACAAGGCCAGAAGTGTTCCCTTCAAGACTATCAATTTTACTATAGAGAAAAAGACTTCAATGACTTCGTACTTTTCTTCAAAAAAAAAAAAAAATTCAACTTCTCAATATTTTTACTTTTTATATCGCATTAATCACTTTTTACTATTATTTAAATAAAAAAAATTACTACAAAATAAATTTTTTTTCACTTTTCCATACTAAACATTCTTATATTTTTTCTCGTATCACTAAATTTATGCCGCAATAAAAAGGTTCATGGCCTTTGCCAAACATGCCCATATAACATATTACATCAGCCACTAAATTATTTACATCAATGCCCACCCATCTCAAGTACGTCACCCCCAAAATGAATTGTTGGTGATTGTTGGCCGGCCGTGGGTCTTTGTGAAGGTGACCGTGCAAGCCACCTATCTATAGGGGCCGCACAAGCCACCCATTTGATGGAGAAGGAGGAGAAAACGAGATAACTAGCATCGTCAAGCAAAAATAAAGGAGGTGGGTTGAGGCAACAGGAACGGACATGAATGTTACCAACATTTAAATAAATAGTTAAAATTGTACAACTAACATGACAATACCAAACCCGCTTATATAATAACACCCTTAACAACCCTATATGAAAATTTTGCCATCCTGATTTGACAACAAAAACTTTGTTAGTATCACATAGGGGTGAAAATGCAGTTTTATTAATTGCCTTCTAGTCGATAATCACACTAACCGCTAGCCACTTTTGCTTACGGTCTTATATATATATATATATATATATATATATATATATATATATATATATATTACTTAAGGTAAAACGACGTAGTTTTACACTTCTATATATTCATCTCCTTCTCTAACCCTAAATCTATCTTCTAAACCACTCGACACTCAGCCTCTGCCTCTCACGCACACGCTGTCACTCGTCGCTCGCTGTCTCTCGTCGCTCTCTCGGTTTGGAACCGTCCTCGCCTCGTCGTCTCTGATCTCGGCTATATTCTTTGGCCCTTATACTGAAATCGATCTTCTCTCCCCTTTCCCACCTTGTGCTCGTTGGTCTAAGAACGGAGACTAACGTGGTGTGCACCGATTTTTCCCTCGGACATTTCGGGTGCTCAATAGGGCGATTTGCAATTTTGTATATTTTGGTGAAAGAAAGGAGGGGCATTTGGTTGCATGCTCAATTTTGTGTATTTTGGTGAAAAAAAAAAGCGGTTAGCGGTTTCTGGATGCGGTTAACAGCTAATCGGGTGGTTAACTGCCTAGGTGGTTGCAATTGGCGGTTTTAGCCGCTAACCGCTAACATTTTCATCCCTAGAGTATCACATACTTGTGAGAGAGGGAAATGGGTAGCTGTAGCTCCACCCTACCGTACCTACCATGAGTGAAAAGTTCAAAGTTGTTAATAAAGCACATAATTAGTGTTAATTAGTGGGCTTTGCTTGACTTTCCTGCGCATGAAACACAATCCATTGACTTTTTCACTTTTGACCATCAGGCAATGAAGGGGAGGCATAGCTACATTTCTTATTTGTATTAGTTTTATTTTTAGTATTGATTATTGTTTATAGATAATATTGTAATTTAATGCTATTTTTCATCATTTTTCATAATTGTGATTACTCAGGCTATTAGATATCACTCTAAGAAAAATGAGGATTTGTATTATTAACCTACTAAATCATTGATTTTTTTTTGTTTTAATAAGAGAAATATTTTTTATTTGGGTCTAGCCGTTTTAGATGCAAGATAAGAAATGGCAAGGGCTATATTTGTTAAAAAAATTCCTCTTTGTTGTTTATTTTCTATTCTTAAAACAAAAAAATAACAAACAATCTAAAACACAAAACACCCTTTTATTTATATATATATATATATATATATATATATATATATTATATTATATTATGTCACGTCAAAACACTTATTTTTAGAAAAAAACAAAAAACACCCAAAGAATCTCAATCTTACAATGACTAAAAGGCTATCATTACATGAAAATGAGGACTGACTTGTATTAATACCCTACAAAATCATTGATTTTTACATATAACAAAAATATTTTTATTTGGGTTCTAGCAGTTTTAGATGAAAGATTAGAAATGATAAGAAATCTCAATCCTACAAATCATTACATGAAAATGAGGATTAGTATTATTAATTTACAAAACCACTTTTTTTTTGTTAACAAAATACTAGAAATATTTTTAGTTTTCTTATCCCAAAAACCCTTCATAAATCTCACAAATAAGACCTACTCCTATACTAGGAAGATATACATTCTTATGAAACAAACCCATTGCTAATTTTTTGTTTTATTTATTTATTTCATTTTCATGCTTTGCATTTCATTAAAAGGAAAATTGAAAAAAAGAAAAGAAAAGTGAAATAATTTAAACTTTTTTTTTTAGTAAAGTGTTTTTTTTTTTTTGAAATCTTTTTTTTAGTCAAGTTAACCAATAAACAGGGTTGAAGACTTGGACGTGATCACCAAAACCAGTGAGTTTGTGGGTGCTGTCGTCTTCGCTGGAAGTCGAGCTAGTGAATCTAAAAGAGGTGCATGCAACTGCCCGGCACTAACAATCTCCTCCTCCTTCTATAATATTTGTACTATTTTTTGTTTCTTTGAATGCAGCTAATCACAGTTGCATAACCTTCAAGAACAAATAGTGACAACAAATCTAGAGAGAGTGAGAGAGAGCAATGGCCGTGTAAGTTCCTCTCCATATGTTGGTTTTCCTTGAATTGGGTCTCAATTTTTTTTCTTGTTTCTGTGTTTGGTGCCTGAGAAAGAGTACGATTGAGAAAAAAAAAACGTTATGGGTTTTAGTTTTTTTTTAATGATCTTCTTTTGTTTTTGATTCTTAACTATTGGGGACCCAGTAGAACCAAAAAAATTCTGATTCAGAAAACGATTTGGGTTAGTTTCAGATTGCTTTTTCAGTATTTTCAGGAACCGATATAGCATACGAGATTTTTAGGATTTATTTTCTTTAGCTTTGCTTTTAGAGAAAACAAATGGAGGGATGGTGTGTGTTTGGTGATTCCCAATTGTAATGTTCATGAAAAGGAGATGTAGGAATTCTGATTTGGGAAAATTGTGATGTTCAAACAGTGTTGCTTCGGCTCCTGGGAAGGTCTTGATGACTGGGGGTTACCTTATTCTGGAGAGGCCGAATGCAGGGCTCGTACTCAGTACCAACGCTCGCTTTTTCGCAATTGTGAAACCACTTTACGAGGAGATCAAGCCGGACGGCTGGGCATGGGTGCGTAAATCTTCAACTTTGTCCTTTATAGACTGAGTTTGTGATCATTGGCTTCATTTTCTTGTTGATTCTTGTTTGTCAATTTTCTTCTCTGCAATTTTGGAGGTGGCATATCGTGTAATCCTTCAAAATGTTTGATATTTTTGTTAATGGGAAAATAGTCATCCTATGTGAAGAGAGTAGAGTGGAAAATGGGAGTAAGGTGTTTAGTATACAAACACCGGACCCAGCAGAAAAGGCAAAAGACTGACTTAAATAAAGTCTCTGCTTCTCCGGAAATGTCGCCTAGACCGAGGACTCCACCCAGTTCTAAGATTGCGGAAGTCTGCGAACAAACAATAGAAAAAGGGGAATTAATTTCTCCCAGGGCAGGATTGGAGGTTGGGTTAGTAGGAGGAAGGGAAGGTTTGGAGGAGGATTGTGTGGGAACTTTGTTGGAATCAAGGAATGAAATGGATAGGGGACCAACTCAAACCAGCTTGGAACTATATAACTCTCCACGTATTGTGGAGAAATCTGCTCCAACTCAGGAAATTCCAGTGGTAGGATTGGAATTAGAGGTATATGAAGGGGAGAATCTTATTCCATTAATGAGTTGCTCAGCTCCGGGAAATAAGGGGAAGAAGGGATCTAAGTCAACAGACAGGGTTTTGAAGCTTGTCAAGGAATTTAGCCAATTCGTGGGAATTACGTGCGATGGGTATGAAGGAAAACTATTGGAGCTGTTTGCGGATATCATTGCAGAAAATGAAAGGAAGGGGGCAGGTGTAGCATCTAATGCGGGAAAGAAAGGATTGAGGGAACTCAATAATTTGGTAAGTTATATCAATTATGAAGGGAGTTCTAGTCGGGTTAGGGCTAAAGGAAGGGCACAAAGAGATAACCCATGAAGCCAAGAATTATTTCTTGGAACGTGAGGGGACTAAATGAGGGCAATAAATGTTTGAAGGTAAGAAATTTACTTAGACAATGGAAGGGGGATATTGTTTGCCTTCAAGAGACGAAAATGAAGTATATTTCCAATGAATTTGTGAGAAATTTATGGGGATGTGTTTATGCGGACTGGGTTTTTGTTGCATCAAAAGGAGCATCGGGTGGAATCTTATTGATGTGGGATAGAAGGGTGGTCACAAAGATTGAGGATTATGTGGGAGAGTTTGTTGCAGCCTGTTCTTTCAAGAACGTAGAAGATGATTTTGTTTGGGCTTTTGCGGGGGTCTATGGCCCGAATTTTGATCACATCAGGCACCGGCTATGGGAGGAGTTGGCTGGTCTTACCAGCTGGTGGAATATGCCTTGGTGTATCGGCGGCGATTTTAATGTGACTCATTTTCCTAGTGAAAGGGCGGAGGGAGCACGCCGTACTCGTGCAATGTCAGACTTTTCAGACTTCATAGCTGAGCAGGGGCTTATGGATCTCCCATTAGCCGGAGGGATGGTCACATGGTCAAATTCTTATTCTCGGTCTAGGATCGATCGATTCTTAGTCTCTCCAGAATGGGAAACTAAGTATCCTAGTTTGATCCAGAAAAGGATGCTTAGACTGTGCTCGGATCATTTTCCCATCTTGCTCGATTGTGACGGCATGACAAGAGGTAAGAGGCCTTTTAAATTTGAGAACATGTGGTTGAAATATGAGGGGTTCGTGGACAAGGTACGGGCTTGGTGGTCCTCTTATAATTTTTCTGGCTCTTCAAGTTTCATCTTGGCTAAAAAGCTTAAGGCGTTAAAGGGGGACCTTAAAAGCTGGAACGAGGTGGAATTTGGCAATGTGAGTGCTAGATGCCTAGAAAAAGCGGAAGAATTGAAGGCTATGGAGAGTTTGGAGGAAGAGAGGGAGCTCGATGAAGAAGAAAAGGAAAGAAAAAGGGTGATTTCTAGGGAGTTGGAGATTGCTCTTTTACAAGAGGAGATCAGTTGGAAACAAAAGTCCAGAATTAGGTGGCTCAAGGAGGGGGATAAATGTACTAAATTTTTTCATCGAATTGCCAATTCGAATCGGAGGTATAATTCCATTGATTCCATAACCATTAATGGAGCTACTAATTCCAACCAAGACATCATCAAGCAACAAGCGGTGCAATTCTACGAGTCTTTGCTCTCTGAACGTTGCAATTGGAGGCCTAGGGTGGACAATCTTGCGTTTGACTTGCTGGAGGCGGATGAGGCCACTCATATAGAATCTCCTTTCGAGGAAAGGGAGGTGTTGGAGGCGGTAAAAGGTATGGATAGAGATAAGGCCCCAAGTCCGGATGGTTTCTCCATGGCTTTTTTCCAAGATTGCTGGGAGGTGATAAAGGAAGATATTATGGCGGTTTTTTCAGACTTTTATGCTCATGGTAAGTTTGAAAAAAGTCTTAATGCTACTTTCATTTCCCTTATTCCAAAGGTGTCTGGGGCTACTGAATTTAAGGATTTTCGTCCTATTAGCCTTATAAGTGGAACTTACAAGATTATTGCCAAAGTTCTTGCTAATAGGATGAAGAGGGTTGTAGCAAGGGTGATATCAAAGCCTCAAAATGCTTTCGTGAAGGGAAGGCAAATTACGGATTCGGTACTTATTGCAAGTGAATGTCTTGACAGCCGGATTAATTCGGGGGAAACGGGGCTGCTTTGTAAACTGGATATGGAGAAGGCTTACGATCACATAAATTGGGATTTTTTATTATATCTTCTTAGGAGATGTGGCTTCGGCGAAAAATGGTGTTCTTGGATTGAGCGTTGTATTTCAACTGCTTGTTTCTCGGTGTTGATCAATGGCACCCCGTCCGGCTTTTTTAGAAGCTCACGAGGGGTGAGGCAGGGGGATCCCTTATCTCCTTTTTTGTTTGTCATAGTTATGGAGGCGTTTAGCAGGATGATTGGTGCTGCCATTGATTCTGGTTTTATCTCGGGTTTCCCAGTGGGAGGTAACTTGTCTGAGAGGATCATCATCTCTCATCTTCTATTTGCAGATGATACGTTGGTTTTCTGTGGGGCGAATAGTAATCAAATCCGCTCCATTAAAGCATTACTTATTTGCTTTGAAGCCGTTTCTGGTCTGAAGGTAAATATGGCTAAATCAGCTTTGATACCGGTAGGGGATGTGGAAAATGTGGGAGACTTGGCTGGGATTTTGGGCTGTGGTGTAGCTACTCTACCTTTGAAATATTTGGGACTCCCTTTGGGTGCGTGCTTCAAGGCCAAAAACATTTGGGATGATACTTTGGAAAAGATTGAGCGCAGGTTAGCAAGTTGGAAAAGGTTGTATCTTTCCAAGGGAGGAAGGGTCACTTTGATCAAGAGCACACTTTCTAATCTTCCCACTTATTTATTATCCCTCTTTCCATTACCTGCTTCTGTGGCCAAGCGAATAGAGAAGCTCCAACGTGATTTTCTTTGGGGTGGTTTAAACGAAGAATTCAAATATCACTTGGTTAGTTGGGATAAGGTATGCTCTCCTATCAACAAAGGTGGCTTAGGGATCAGGAAGTTGAGAGTCTTCAATCAAGCCTTATTAGGAAAATGGCTATGGCGTTATGCGCACGAGAGAGAGGCTTGGTGGAGAATTGTGGTGGATGCCAAGTTTGGTTCCGCATGGGGTGGATGGCATTCTATTGACAACACCGGGTCTCATGGGGTGGGTCTTTGGAGGCATATTAGAAGAGGGTGGCGAGTGTTTTCTAAATATACTAAATTCGACCCAGGAGACGGATCCCAAATCAGATTTTGGGATGATGTTTGGTGTGGGGAAATGACCCTCAAGGAAGCATATCCAGGCCTATATAACATAGCTAATGCAAAAGATGCATCCATTGCCGATAATTTGGAGTTTATGGGTGGAAATCGTCAATGGAATGTTAGCTTCCTTCGATCGATCCATGATTGGGAAGTGGAAGTGCTAGCATCGTTCTACTCTACGTTATATTCTCACAAGTGGAGTAGGGGGGGGGTGGACAAAATTTGGTGGATCCCGTCGAGAAAAGGGAAGTTCGATGTTAAATCATTCTACAATATCTTGGTAAGCAAAGAAGCAAGTCCGTTTCCTTGGAAGAGTATATGGCGCACCAAGGCTCCTTCGAGAGTGGCTTTCTTTACTTGGACAGCGGTGTTAGGGAAGATTCTCACACTTGATAATCTCAGGAAAAGGAATATCATAGTGATTAATAGATGTTGCTTATGCAAAGGTGATGGGGAGTCTATTGATCATATTTTCCTTCATTGTGAGATTGCTCGTTCCTTATGGCAGGCCATCTTCAGTCGTTTTGGGTTGTCTTGGGTAATGCCTAGTAAGGTGGCTGGCCAGCTTGCTTGTTGGCGGACGGGAGGTCGATCTAGGAGTGCTGTCGTGTGGAAAATGGTCCCTCTATGCATTATGTGGTGCCTTTGGTTAGAAAGGAACGAGAGATGCTTTGAGGATGCTGAGAGGTCTTTGGAGGAGATCACGGCTTTCTTTTTCCATACTCTTTACACTTGGACAGCGGCTTGGCTCGCTCCTATAGTTATTAGCTATCTTGATTTCCTTGTTCTTTTTTCTTCTAGCTAGTCGCTTCCCTTGTATACTCCCTGTGTACTAGGGTTGCGCCCCTCTGCGCTTTTGATATATAAACATTACTTATCAAAAAATAAAGTCTCTCCAAAAAAGAGACCTTGCAAGGTCTCTGCTTGTTTGCTGAGAAAATTGGGGGAGAGAAAAGGTATAGAATACAAATTTAATTAATTTTGAGGGTTACAACCAAATGCTACTTATAAAAATAAAAAATAAAAAAATGGTTTTATTAGATCTTATTGTCAGAGCCTACATCTTACCTACTTATTAAACCAGAGAAAAATGTCTATCTCCTTTATGATGTTAATCGAAGGTGGGAGGGGATCTGAGAAAGGACATAAATTTTAGTTGAGACATGGGCTGCGGAGCAGTTTTTTGGTCGCCTACTATGAAGCCAATTGTTTTGTGGCTATGAATGCCTTACGTAGTAGGGATGCAACTTGATAGGTGCAGGTTTACCTTAATATGTCCTCCCGCTTCCGTTAGAATCAGTTTGCCTCCTTGAATATGCCTCTGAGCAATAGTATTAGTTATTTTGTTCTTTTTTCAATAAATTATCACTGATCCCAAAAGAAAAGGTTTATCCCATACCAAATCGCAGTCTTAGTTAACATATGTTAATTTCCAGAGAGTTATTAGCATGACTGACCTTGGTTGATTTGCTTCTTTATTGCGATTAACTCAACCAATGCAGGATAAGTTGCATATCTAGAAAATCAGGCCAAATGCAGCCTCTATGTGGTGTTTAGTGAAATGAGGCGATGCTCTGATTACTTCTATAAGAGTCATGTTTTTCACATGTGCCGCTTTCTGCATTTATTTCTCAATAGCTTTGTTTGGTGCTTTGTGTTGGCCAACAATATTGTTGTGTCGGTATCACAAGCCTTTTTTGGGAATGTTATTAGCATGGCGCTGAATTTCTTGTGACTTCCTGTACCACTTTTCAGGCATGGACAGATGTGAAATTAACATCTCCTCAGATGTCTAGAGAAAGCATGTATAAATTGGCACTGAAAAATGTGACCCTTCAGTGTGTCTCTTCAAGGCAAGTTTTTATTACTGTTGCTACTTGTGTATATTTTACAGTTGAAGATCTTCAAGATTCTCTTAATTGAGTTTAAGTTTTCTTGGATTTCATTGATGTCCTCAATTTTAGGACTTGAACCGTATATCTTTTTCTTGCCGTTCTCTTCTTTTGTGGGTATCCTTTTGTATACTTCACTTGTGCCCCCTATTGATGCTCTTAGTAACATCGTTAATTATCTGAACAACAAATTGCTTTCATGTGACAAAAATGGTTATAGAGAATGCTGGGTCTGCTCCAAAGATGCTTAATTTAAAGGTTCATGTTATTCTTACTTTACAAATCATGTGCAAATGATAAGGAGGAGCACATGGTCAAATGAATATTTTAAGTGGTACTTACTTTATTGGCTTAAAATTTCAGTGACTCAAGGAACCCTTTTGTGGAACAAGCAGTGCAATACGCTGTGGCAGCTGCACATGCAGCATTTGATAAGAATAAGAAAGAGTTGTTACACAAACTTCTTTTACAAGGTAAAGTTTGATGCTCCCATGTTTCTCTATCACAGTGAAGATAAAGCACTTCTACAGCTTCAAGCATCTAATGTTTAACTGGATTAGTCATGCAGGTCTTGATATCACAATTTTAGGTTCCAATGAGTTTTATTCATATCGGAATCAGGTATTTTTACCCTTTTTGATATATCAGTATCTTTCCGTTATGATGGTGGCAACTTTTATTTTTCTTAATTGTTTTAAATTTTCTTTTCTTTTTTTTGGGTAAAATTTCCCCTTAAGAGTTCATCTTCATTGTACATGCTTTTGTACACTGTATACCATAGTTGTTTTGGTTCTTGTGAGAAATATATCCAACAACTTACAATCATTAAGGAGAGCCAACTACCATAATTTCTTTTATCAAAGTACGAAAAATTGCTAATTAAGCTTGCCCTTCGAGTAGGAGTTGCTCCTTCAAATTTAAGTGCTTTAATTTACAAGGGAATTCCAAAGTTTTAGATCAAGATATATATCTCTTGTACCCTCTTGCATAGATTGAAGCACGTGGACTCCCCTTGACCCCAGAAGCATTAGCTGCCCTTCCACCTTTTACATCAATTACCTTCAACATTGAGGATTCAAAAGCAGAAAATTGCAAGCCTGAAGTCGCAAAAACTGGATTGGGTTCTTCAGCAGCGATGACAACTGCCGTGGTTGCTGCTTTGCTTCATTACCTTGGAGTTGTTAATCTTTCTTCCTTGACGAAAGATCAAGACCAAGAAAGGGACACTACAGATCTTGATATAGTACACATGATAGCTCAAACTGCTCACTGTATTGCGCAAGGCAAAGTTGGCAGTGGGTTTGATGTCAGTTCTGCCGTTTATGGCAGTCAACGTTATGTTCGGTTTTCACCAGAAGTGATTTCTTCTGCTCAGGTCTCTCTCTCTCTCTCTCTCTCTCTCTGTGTGTGTGCGCGCGCGCATGAGTACCCGTTGTTTGTTTGTGTGTCTCATGGCTGGTTGTGTATTATGTATGGAAAGACCACATCATAATCCTCATTCGTCCAAATTTCACTTGAACAAAATTGTCAAACCTATATCTAATTTAGTCTGACTTAACTAGTGTTACATGGACACTTGGTAGGTAAGCATTGGCTGCCCTATGGGGTTTATCATGCCAAATTTGTTTACTGTAAATTTAGATTTCATATCGAGTCTAATATTTTCGAATTTCTTTGATCTCTTAAGCGTGTTAGAGTATTAGTTAAATGACTAAATTTACCATTTCCTATGAGCTGAAACTTTTGAAATAAGTGGTGATTTAATATGGTATTAGAGTAAAGGTTTTGAGTTTAAACCCTAATTCTAGGGTTTAGCTTATATTTCAATTAAATATTTCACTTGTTAAGTCTTACTTATTGAATGAGTGTTTAAGCCCATACTTGAGAGTGTTAGAATATTAGTTAAATAATTAAATTCATTATTTCTTATAAGATTAAGCTTTGATATAAATGGTGATTAAATGTAGTAATAACACAGAGATCCTGAGTTTGAATTCCAGCTCCATGGTTTACCATCCATTTTAATTAAATATTTCACATGTCGGGTTTCACTATCAATTTAAGTTTTTGGAACAATTGATGATTTAATAAAGGACATAAATTTTCTCCAAACCAGTATGGAGGAATTATCCTCCAACCCATTTATAATAGTGCTAAGTGTCTATAAACATTTAAAATGTTAATTTAAGTTATTGGTAAACTGCTATTAATGACCTGAAGAATTTAATGTGCATTTTAAATGTTTATAGACACTTAGCACTACTTTAAATGGGTTGGAGGATAATTCCTCCAGATTGGTTTGGAGGAAATTTATGTCCTTTAATAAAACAAACAACATGCTGGGTTTATATGTCAAAATGGCCATGGGCTACTCTTTTTTTTTTTTTTTTTTTTTCACATTATTCTCCCAAGTAACATTTAAGTTTTCCCGTCATTTGTTATGTCTGCACATATACCATTAAGATTTCCTTGAGTTGTACAAATTTTGTATGAGATAATTTTGATAATATTCAGAGTGTCATGACGGTTTAGACTGGCTTATATTAGTCGTTTTATTTTGTTGATGCCTTAGCCTCTACCAATCTCCTTTGTTGTTTTATAGGGTACAATATCCAAACTCCTTTCACTTTACAACAGTGAATCTGGTAACAGAGTGATGAACATATAGCATCGTTCATCTTCTGAAAAACATAGTGCTGAGAATAACGTATGAATCCCTGAAGGCAAGGTTAAAGGAATGATGGATCTATGACATTACATTTGAGTTTCTCTTGTGGTTGTCAACTTCAAAAGATTTCTGGAAGACTTGTTTGTTTCCTAATTTCCATCTTGTTTGTTTTCAAGGCTTTGTGAGGAAATATGTTATCATCTTTTTTATTTCATACACCATACCTGACCTGATATTGATAGATTGAATATACAAACAAACCATCCTGAAAGTCACTTCATGTGAGCAAGTTTATAGTTAGGCAGCAGGGGGCTAAGTTTTCTATAGAATGGAGGTTATGAAGCTTATTAGAAAATTTTAGTTTTAGCAGCTGCTTTTTGAGGAGCCGCTTGTTATGAAGGATCAGGGTTTTTTCATTTAGTGCTTTCCCTGTGCAGCTTGCTAGTCTCTAGCTCTTCTAGGCTCATTTTTCTTTACAAGTTGTCTCGCTCTTTCCCCCTTTTCAGCCCCCCCCCCCCCCCCCCCCCCCACACACCTCCCAAAAAAAGAAGAAGAAGAAGAGGATGAAGCAATCTATATATAAAATAAACCATACGGACTTGCTTATGTTACCATACCTGTGTTTTGGATGAAACCCTCTCAGGATTAGGTTAATTTATGTCTAACTTTGATACAATGAAATGCATACAAGGCTCATATATGTTTTCTCTTTTCATGTACAAAATGTTACATGCAAATTTTAGTAAATGTCTTTTGAACACTTCCATAACATTTGTTTTGAGACATTGCAGGTTGCAGCAAAAGGATTGCCCTTAGAAGAAGTCATTGTAGATATCCTAAAAGGGAAATGGGACCATGAGAGAACTAAGTTTTCCTTGCCACCATTGATGACCCTTGTAAGAATTCTAAAATTTAGAATTTCTTGGAACTTGTATGTGTTTGCAAATGTCAATATGATTTTATGTTATGCTTATAGATATTATCTGGACAGAGAAATTAACTAATGAAATGCCACTTTCCCTCGTTAGTTTTAATACCCAACTCAACATGAATTGTGTTTACCTCTTTCAATTTTCCCCTTTCATTCCTCCCAACTGAACTTTATGCTTGCATTTTGAACTTGCCATCTCTCCATGTTATCTTTTCTTGGGCTCTTTCTGTCTGTGTCTCAATGAAATCAAGTTCCCAGCTTTTATTAGACTCTTTCCACGTTAGGGATATTGACTTTTTGAGGTGACTGTTTTGTTTCTGTTAACTTTGTTTTATAAAGCACAGTACATTGAGAAGAATGATAATTCTGTTTTAATTATATGAAGCTTGGAGGAAACCTATGTAGCTAGTGTACAAGCTTTATGATTGGTAGGATGGAGCAATATCATCACTAATTTTGCTACGTTGTTACAACAAAATCTAGAAAGCTGTTTGGAGCAACTGGACATTTTTCATGTGCAATGGGTTTAATTTTGTAATGTGTAGCATGTGTACAGTGGAATGGTTCTTTAAAAGAAGCTTCTGCTTCCTTGTTAAGTATATTTGTGAATAATAACATCACGAGCATAGATTGGCAATTATATGTAAGCAAGAAAGAAAGTGACAGAAAATTAGTCTGCAAAACAGCACTATCTCCAACCATGTCTTTTTTCTCTCTTCTTCTTTCATTTTCCGTAAAAATGCTGTGCTCTCATCAAACTTATCTTTGTTTCTAAAAATTCATCGAAGTACCGTCTGCTCTTATTGATTAGTGTGCTTTCTGCAGCTACTAGGAGAACCAGGAACTGGAGGATCGTCTACACCATCAATGGTAGGTGCTGTGAAAAAGTGGCAGAAGTCTGACCCTCATAAATCCCTAGACACATGGAGAAAGTTGTCAGAGGCAAATTCTTCACTTGAAGTACAATTCAATATGTTAAGCAAACTTGCAGAAGAACACTGGGATGCATATAAATGCATAATTGACATCTGCAGCAGGCTTAGGCCAGACAAGGTAATTCTTGAGCTCATTTTCTCACATCTGCAGTGGAAATATTACTAATAATCACATTTCTTGGGGTTCTCTGGCAATGAAAAAAAAGTGATGACAGTTTTTGGTTTTATTTGTTAATGCCTCTTGGGGGGTGTTTTTTGTGTTCGATTTGAAAAAGTGTCATGATGTGACATAAAGGTGAAAATGATTTTTGTGTTTTTAAGAGTGTTTTGTGTTTGGGTTGTTTGTTAATGTTTTTGTTTTGAGAAAAAAAAAACAAAAGGCAGAAAGCAAAATTTTTAACAAATGAAGCCAAGTTTCTTTGGGAGTTTGAGATACATGTCGACTGTCATTTTGTTCTCCACATCAAGTCAAATATCTTCAATTGTTTTTTGGTATCCACTATTTTATTCAAAGGTTCATTTCCCTTTGCATTACCTGATTTTCGTATGTTCATTGGCAAAGGAAGACGAATACCTGAAGTCTGGAATTGTGTAGTTATCTTTTGTATCAGACTTGCTTCTATATTTTGTCCTTGTATGACTTGGAAAATATTCCTTGTTATGTGAAGCATCAAGTAGTATCTTATTTATCGAGTTCAGAGATTTATTAAAAAGAAAATAATAGGTCATTTCCAAATATATGTCCTGCCAAACAGCAATATTCTGGGTCGGATCATAGGATCAGATCAGCAAGAAATAAGTCCTTAGCACCTGTATTGAATTTTTGAACTAGCTGCCATATTTTGTTTGTTGTTCATAAACATTAAAAAGTTGATATTTGCATATTGTTGGTAGAAACTGAAAAGTTAAGAGAAATAGAAAGAGGAAGTTCTTCATTTCATTAGAGACATTTCACAAATCGAGGATAATTTTAAACCTAAGAATTATGGGCTGCCAAATGCTTTGCGGGCTCAAGGTTCTACCCTTAAAGTCATCTAATGGGATGACTATAACTGTTAGAAATACTGCATTATCTCTGAATATCAAAGTTTTTTTTTTGATAAGTATCTCTGAATATCAAAGTAAATTTTCAAAAACGATTTGCACATAATCTTCCATTATTACAATTAACTGTCACGATGAACTTGCTGGCTGTACTTGCTATTCAATTGGTAGATTTCTTGCCCGTAGAAATTTTGCCATGGTAATTTGTGTTCTTTTTTGGCCTTTCATTTCCCAGAGGGCGGGAGGGTGGGAGAGCAAGTGACTCATCTGGAGCCTATTATCATGGGTTTTACATGTATCACTGTGGAAAAACAAACTTTTGTTTTTTAAATAGGATTCGTGCATATGACATAAAACCATGTTTTAGACCAGGTTTATGCTTGTTTCTGAGCTTCATTTTCAAATTGTGAACTTCAAAAAGTAGGTACAGTTTGGTGAGTCATGTGCAAGTTGTTGAGATTGCCTAGTCCATTTTAGTTGTAAATTTAATAGTTTGGTAAGTCGTGCAAGTTATTGAGATTTCCTAGTCTATTTAAGCTGTAAATTTAATAGTTTTACCTCTCTACTTTTTACTTTGTTTTTTTTATCTTTTCTAATTTTGATTTTCGCTTACTAATTTTCCTGAACAGTGGCTAGAGCAAGCTTCTGAACCGACACAAGAAGCAGTTGTTAAAGCATTGTTAGGAGCAAGAGATGCTATGCTTGGGATCAGATATCATATGCGCCAGATGGGTGATGCTGCAGATGTTCCGGTAGGTTCTTTCCTCTTCAGTTGAATGCTTGTTTCTCATTCTTCTTTTCATAAGTATTTTTATATTCCATATAAAATGTTAAGGTTGAGAATACAAATAACTAGAATGAAAACCAGTGATTTTCCCCCCCTTATATTAATGATGTGGACATGCAAGACTTTGCAATCAAAATGGCCAGAGTCACTTGTTCAATTCACTAATCTTCCTAGCAAAAAGATGGTAAAAGAATCCATCTTCTCTTGCGGACGTTCCAATTGATGCATGTACCCCTGTGTCTGTTTCATGTAATGGTTGAGAAGATGGTTTCTGCAATATACCACTTAAAACCTAAGTAACTTCCACAGTTTTTTTTTTTTTTTAATTTTTATATGTAAGTAATAAATCAATCTCAATAAAAGCGTAAGGCGCCTTTAAATACATTGGAAGTATACAAAAGGAACCACCTAACTAGCAGAGGCAAAATGAACAAGGAAATCATTAACACTAATCGACAAAGGAGACACATATGCCGCCATCCATAAATACAAAGTTTCATAGAAGAAAGGTAACTTTCACAGTTATCTTATTAATGTCACGTCTTGAGATATTCCATCTATGGCTTATTTATTTTGGAGAATTTTTTTTTAATATAAACTGACCAAACTACTATCTTGGTCCTCAAACTATAGGTCATAGTTCAATTTCATTCCTAAACTATCAATTGTGTCAATTTAGTCCTATAAATTTTAAAAATGTATTCTCTTACAGGGAATAAAAGAAGTATATAGTGAAAAAAAAAAAAAAAAAAAAAAAAGAAGAAGAAGAAGAAAAAGAATAGGCATAAGCAAATCTGGCTTCTTCTTCCTCTTCATTTTTTAGCTCCTCCCATTGTCCTCATTTGTTTTTCTTTGATATTTTCATTTCTTGTCTTTGCTCTCTAGATCTTGTTATTTGTTGGATTGTTTTCCTTTGATTTGTGGGAAAAGTAGCTAAAATTTTGATATTGATTGGAATGGTGACTTGGAAAGTAGAGCTTGAAGGTTTCATAAAATGGTAGAGTCAACATTGCTGAGTTAGTAACTTGGCTGAGTTGAGTAGGTTTTTTTGAAGTTAACTTGGCTTAAATTTGGACTTTCTTCCAAAGCAACTCGTAATTGAAGTGTCACCATGACTGCGTTAACCTCAGTTGCATATTGATGACACAGAAATAATCATTTTTTGAGAAGTCTGAGAATAATGGTAGAAAATTAGTGATCAAATTAATGAGGAAGAGCAAAGTAATCTGAATGGTAGTTTGGGTAGGGAGAAAGGGCAACAAACGCACGTGGAGGTCTCCAGCAGCAACCACGTAATCTGGATCCTAGGTCAAGTTACTCTGGTGCTTCGTGGAGTGTACCTCCAGTATGATTTGAGGGTTTTTTTAAGAAAGAGGACTATATTTTCCGAAAAGATGGGAGTCACATGTGGCTCATCAACCCCAAGGGGTTGGCCCAAGTGGTGAAGGCCTTAGTCTTGAGGTTTGCTCCCGTCAAGGTCCATGGTTCAACACCTCATGAGTGCAAACAATCCCTTAGGGCCACACACCCTGGTGAAAAACCAGCAACTTGACCAATTTCGTGTAGGAAAACTTTCGAGGGTGCAATGCACGGGATCGGGGTTTACTCTGCAAGGGTGGGTCTGAAAGGCCCTGCCTTGGAGAAGTTCCCCAACATCAAAAGAAAAAACATGTGGCTCATCCTTAGGCTGGGTTGCTGACATCACCAAATTTTTTGGCTTGCTGATGTGACTCATTTTAGTCATGCCCACATTTACAAGGACAGATGTACAATGACATTAGCCACGTTAGCAAGTTTCAATTAGGCCATTGGTGATCAAGCAAGTCATAGTTAACGTTGAAATATATTACAACATAAGGGATTAAATTCTCACAATTGATAATTTGAGGACAAAATTGAGCTTTGACTCATAATTCAAGGACCAAAATAGTGGTTTGGCCTATAAAATTTGAACCCAAGATTGACACTTTGAAACTTCTCCTTGATTTTGATCTGCATTTTGTTTCTCCATCTCCCCTTCATTAGGAAGCATGAAGTTGGGGTCTTGTTTTTTCTTCTTTTTACCCTCTTTCATTGTTGTACTCTGACTAACTCAATTGCATATTTCCAAAGAAAAAAAAATTCAAAGAAAAATGAGAATCTAATTGTCTTATGCGGCTTGGTAAAATGAAGACACAATTCAAATGCCACAATACGTGGATACTCATTTAAGGGAAAATATCAGAAGCTACAAAGACCTGAATTAGAGCCCAGAAATATTGTGAAACGTCAGGCAGAGACTACAATCATGTAATCTAAATCTGTAAGGAACGGATACTGTGATCTTAATATGTATCTGTTTCAGGGTAAAGGACTGCTAAAATTCCATGTTAAGTACTGTACAACTGCAGATAAACTGAGTCGAGCCAAGTGCTAGGTTGTTCAAAGTTGGCTTGTTAATTTTAGGACAATGTTTTGAATGAACACTTTATAAAATTAATCTAGAGTCAAGCTTGAGTAGCATTGTTTTTTCAACAAAGAAGGCCAAGCCAAGTAATGGATTGCTCAACCCCTGGTTTGTTATTCTTTTGATCCGAGTTGTGGGCTGTTCTAATAACTTCTATCCAAAGCTCATGAAATTTGGTTCAATTTCAGAGCCCAAGGTAATTGTTCTGCTAACCTCTAAAAGTGCTGGTTGGGAAATTTTGTAAAGGATGTTTAATTTCCAACTTCCTGATGAGAAAAAAATTACAGAATACTAACACGGTCAATTTAGCGAAGTCATCTCTCAGTTTTTCAAAAGAAATAAATGTAATTTTTTAAAGATCATCTAAAGAAGTATGGGCATCTGACAGCCCTGTAATTAGTGGTCATTTTGTGCATACAGAGAACATAGGTTCCCCTATATTTACCCTTTGTAAATCTGTCATTAAGTGCAATTATAGAGTTTAGCATGGGATAATCAAACTTGTTATGCTAATGGATTCCAGTTCTAGTTTAGTCTTGTTCATTGGAATCTGGCTGCTTATACTCAAATATTAACTAGCTTTCTGAATTCGCAGATTGAACCTGAAACACAAACTCGGCTTTTGGACGCAACGATGAACATGGAAGGAATTTTGCTGGCTGGAGTTCCTGGGGCAGGTGGCTTTGATGCTATCTTTGCTGTGACCTTGGGGGATTCTGGGAGCAATGTCACCAAAGTGTGGAGTTCAGTTAATGTTTTGGCCTTGTTGGTTAGAGAAGATCCCCGTGGCGTTTCTTTGGAAAGTGGAGATCCACGGACCATTGGAATTACAGCAGCCGTTTCTTCAGTTCACATTTAACAAGACCACACTTGTAAACTAGAAGAACAAGTACCTTTATTGAACAATGAAAGTAGGTCAAGATTTGTTGTAATTTCTGTGAACATTGTACAATAAACGAAGTTACTCTTCCTGCATATTGTCCAGAGAGTTTTTATTTGCCATCACATTGTGGCAAATTTTCAGAGTTTCCCATCTTCTCATTTTCGTTTTTGCTTGAAGAAGGATGCAATAATAGAAAGTAATGCTTCTTAAAATCTTCTTCAAGAACACTTTTCAACAATGTTGAAAGTCTTCATCTTCTCATTTTCATTCTTTGTTTTAGATTGAATGATAATAACCGTGGAAGCCATTTTCTAGCATGAAATGAAAACCATTTTCAAAATTTTGCTTCAATGCCCCCCATCCAGACAGGCAGTACCGGATACCAGGGACCCCGGCCAGAACCACACTTTCAAGTTTCCCTGCATGTGGCTCGGCCGTGCTTTCTGAGGTGCTGCCTGTGACTCATTATGGAAGAAGGCGGCAGAACTGCACGCTTTCGCATCTTCTTGAACTTGGTATGCCTCCCCTTGATCTAGTAAAAAGAGTTCCTCTCTCTATCTACAGGTATGAATCTTCCTTGCATCATGGAAATGCCACTATCATTAGCAAGAGAAAAATGCTCAAAGAATTCCCAAGATATGTTTATTCAATCTCCTCCTCTCCTATAAATGTTTTCTTTTCTTATCATGGAATTTATATCTTGGGGAAATATCATTCAAGATGGTGAGTAAAAAGAAGTTTCCCCATGAATCATTAGGCTGGGGCAGAAAAATTAATCAATTTCACCAGTAATCACCACAAGTGCAAGTTCCATTTTTGAAATGGTGAAACCGAGAACGATCTCTTACAGTAATCTCTCGTTCATAAATCACTGAAATATATTTAGTGTATGTGTGACAGTCATTACACATCCTTACATTTCTAGCTATCCTTATGGGAGACCCCTGAGATGTATGTATGAGTGCAAAAGCAATTGCTAATTTTTGGCTATGAGCTTTCAATCTCTGCCTCTTCTCTTCTTCATCTACGTCCAGCAATACCTGTGATATGTCTGGGGAATAGCCTTCAAACTTCAACTGCCATTCCATCTGGTGGATCATCTCCTGAACACCATCACATTGAGGGTGAGACATGTCTTGTGAAACAAACTTATACACTTTCCTCTTCACCTCGACTAGGCTACATCCCGGCGTTTGCTTGAGGCCCTTTTTAACCATTTCTGTCCTAATCCTAGCCACATCCTCCCACCTTTGAGCTCTTGCATACATATTAGATAGAATCACATAATCACTAGGATTAAGTGAATCTAATTGGAAAAGCTTCTTTGCTGCAATCTCCCCTGTTTCCAAGTTATGATGAGCTTTACAGGCGCTAAGAAGGCTCCGCCACACGACATCATTCGGCGCAAAGGGCATGCTATTGACAAGCTCAAAGGCTTCATCGAGCATCCCGGCTTGCCCCATGACGTCCACCAGACAACCATAGTGATGAACTGCTGGTACAATCCCATGTTCAAATTTCATCCTACTGAAACATTGGAGTGCCTCCTTGACAAGACCAGCATGGCTGCAAGCGCTCAACACACCCACATAGACAACATCATCTGGTGCAATACCTTCTTCAAGCATTTCTGAGAAAACTCTCAAAGCTTCCCTACCATGTCCATGCATGGCGAGCCCCGATATCATTACAGTGTAAGAGAATTGGTTCTTCTTGCCCATGTTTTGAAAGAGACGCAGCCCTTTCTCTAGGCACCCACATTTCACATACATGTCTATCAAAGAAGTTTGTACTATAACATTGAGTCCACTAATGTTCCTCAACAAGGATCCATGTGCGCACCTTCCCAAATCAAGAGCACCCAGATGAGTGCAAGCAGAAAGCATACTAACTAATGTGCTTTCTTCAGCTCTCCAACGTCCCTCACTACTCATATCACCAAAAAGCATCAAGCACTCAGACCACAACCCCTTACTAGCATGAGCTCCAATGATGGCACTCCAAGAGGCAACACTCTTTTGATCCATTTGCTTGAAAACAGTACAAGCAAGTTCTATCTTTCCACACTTTCCATACATGCTGATCAAGCTGTTCTGCACAAACACATCAACTTCAAGTCCAAGCTTGAAGACATGTCCATGAGTTTGCATTCCTTCCTTGAGTGCCGGTAACCGGGCACACGCCTTGAGAAGAGGAGGGTAAGTGAAATTGTCAGGTTCGATTCCCCTCTCAATCATCTCATCATACAGAAGGAAAGCTTCCTCAAAGCTTGCATCCTTGACGTACCCTCTGAGCATGGTGTTGAACACAAAAGAACCCGGTTCCTCGATTTGCCGGAAAATCGAGCAGGCATAGTCCATGCTGCCCCAATCTGAGAGAGCACAAGATGCCACAAGATTGCTTGCACAGAAGGACTCCCAAAAGAGTCCCAACTTCAGCATTTGGACATGGACTTGGTTGAACTCTTTCAGGCTCCTGCATCTCTTCAGAAGGGACAAGCATTCTTGCTCCTTCAACCTCAAATTAGATTCTGTGCTTTTTGATGAATCTTTTGCTGGTAACAACAAATGGGTCTGGTTAAGGACCGATGTCCTAATCATCCTGTCATACACACCATGATATACCAATCTGCCAAAGCACAGCTACACACAGAATGACATGAAAAATCGCCATTTCATTTAAAATGACCATAAACTAGTACTCGAAAATATAGACAAAAAATGAAAGAAAATTGCCATATGAACGGAAGTTTTCTGATCTATGATGGATAAAAGGAGATGGGTATCAATCAAATTTGCTACAAAGTAACAATAAGTGTGAACGTTGGCATGTTCTAAGCTTAGTATGGAAAAGTCAACAAGGATTTTGAGTGAAATAGTAGAAAAGTAAGAAACTTCTGAACATTGGCAGTAGTTCTGTTTGTTGGGGAAGGAAGTAGTGTGGGGGGATTTGAATGTCATCCATGGGATTTGGGAAAAGAATTCCAGCCAGAAAAATTGTGTCAGATTATGGGACAAGTAGATTCTGGATAGGATAATGTTCGGGCCTTTGGGAAAGGAGGTTGGCTTCGTAAGATTGCCCTTTTGCTTTGATATACCGCGTCACCATTTAGATCCCCCCCACATGGTTTAACTACCGAGAATTCTTCAACTCTCTTGGAATAGTACAAAGTTTTACGTTTTTTTTTTTCTTTTTTTTTTTTAAAAAAAAAAATTAGGAAAATATGCACAAACAAACAAACCAGAAACGAAAAAATAACTATGAAAAAAAAAAAAAAAACAATTCTAGGGACATTTAAGATTTAGATCTCATGTAACGAAGTTGTCTTATCATATTCATATATATATATATATAAAAGCCGAGTTTTGACGTAGGGAATGCTTAGAATTGCGACACGTGTCCTCCTAACTCTATTTCCCACGTCTCTCTCTCTCTCTCCCTCTATCTCAACTTAAATGTCTTAAACTTTTTTGAGAAAAATGTCTTCAACTAATTCAATGGTTTAAGACATTTAATTAATTGTGCTAACTCTCACTCTCTCATAATTTGTGTTTCAACCGTTTTTGTCTCTCTCTCTTTCTCTCTCTCTCCCTCTATCTCCTCTTAAATGTCTTAAACTAATTCTATGGTTTAAGATAATTAATTGTGCTAATTCTCACTCTCCCATAATTTATGTTTCAATCGTTTTTTATTTTTATTTTTAAATTAATTGTGCTAACTCTCTCTCATAATTTGTGTTTCAACCGTTTTCTCTCTCTCTCTCTCTCTCTCTCTCCCTCTATCTCCATTTAATTGTCTTAAATCTCTTTCCCATAATTTGTGTTTCTATCGTTTTTTTTTTAAAATTAATTCTGCTAACTCTCTCCCATAATTTGTGTTTCAACCGTTTTTTGTCTCTCTCTCTTTCTCTCTCTCTCTCTCTCTCCCCCTATCTCCACTTAATTGTCTTAAATCTCTCTCTTTCTCCCTCTATCTCAATTTAAATGTCTTAAACTAATTCTATGGTTTAAGACAATTAATTGTGCTAACTTTCACTCTCCCATAATTTGTGTTTCAATCGTTTTTTTTTTTAAAAAAAAAATTAATTGTGCTAACTCTCTCCCATAATTTGTGTTTCAACTGTTTTTTGTCTCTCTCTCTCTCTCTCTCTCTCTCTTCCTCTATCTCCACTTAATTGTCTTAAATCTCTCTCCCATAATTTGTGTTTCAATAGTTTTTTTTTTTTAATTAATTGTGCTAACTCTCTCCCATAATTTGTGTTTCAATCATTTTTTGTCTCTCTCTCTCTCTCTCTTTCTCTATCCCCACTTAATTGTCTTAAATCTCTCTCCCATAATTTTATATCTGAATTCCTTTTTTTTTTTTTTTTAATTAATTGTGATAATTCTCACTCTCCCATAATCTCTCTCTCTTTCTCTCTCTCTCTCTCTCTCTCTCTCTCATAATTTATGTTTCAACCGTTTTTTTTTACTATAATTTTATATTTGAACCTTTTCTTCTCTCTCTAAACTAATTATATGGTTTAAGTGTCTTAACTATTTCTCTCTCCCATAATTTTGTCTCTCTCTCTCTCCCATAATTTTCTCCACTTAAATGTCTTAAATCTCTCTCTCTCTCCCATAATTTATGTTTGAACCAATTTTTTGATTTTTTATTTGTAATGCATTGAGTTGTCTTAATGAAGAATATAAAAGGTTTTCAAATTCTCTATTTCTCTCTCTTTATTTAATTTTCTTTTTATCTTCTCTTGCTTTATGTTTATATCTTAATGTGAGATATATTATTATATATATATATTCATCATCATCATAATGCATTGAATTGTCTTAATGAAGAAAACAAAAGGTTTTCAAATTCTCTATTTCTCTCTCTTTATTTAATTTTCTTTTTATCTTCTCTTCCTTTATGTTTATATCTCAATATGAGACAATTAAAATATATGAGTTTTATTTATAATATATTTAATTGTCTTAATGAAGAAAACAAATGGTTCCCAAATTCTTTCTTTCTCTCTCTGTTTATTTTTTTTTTTCTCTTCTCTTGCTTTCCCATAATTTGTGTTTCTATCGTTTTTTTTTTAAAAAAATTAATTCTGCTAACTCTCTCCCATAATTTGTGTTTCAACCGTTTTTTGTCTCTCTCTCTCTCTTTCTCTCTCTCTCTCTCTCCCCCTATTTCCACTTAATTGTCTTAAATCTCTCTCTTTCTCCCTCTATCTCAATTTAAATGTCTTAAACTAATTCTATGGTTTAAGACAATTAATTGTGCTAACTTTCACTCTCCCATAATTTGTGTTTCAATCGTTTTTTTTTTTTTAAAAAAAATTAATTGTGCTAACTCTCTCCCATAATTTGTGTTTCAACTGTTTTTTGTCTCTCTCTCTCTCTCCCTCTATCTCCACTTAATTGTCTTAAATCTCTCTCCCATAATTTGTGTTTCAATAGTTTTTTTTTTTTAATTAATTGTGCTAACTCTCTCCCATAATTTGTGTTTCAATCGTTTTTTGTCTCTCTCTCTCTCTCTCTCTCTCTCTCTTTCTCTATCCCCACTTAATTGTCTTAAATCTCTCTCCCATAATTTTATATCTGAATTCCTTTTTTTTTTTTAATTAATTGTGATAATTCTCACTCTCCCATAATCTCTCTCTCTCTCTCTCTCTCATAATTTATGTTTCAACTGTTTTTTTTAATATAATTTTATATTTGAACCTTTTCTTCTCTCTCTAAACTAATTATATGGTTTAAGTGTCTTAACTATTTCTCTCTCCCATAATTTTGTCTCTCTCTCTCTCCCATAATTTATGTTTGAACCAATTTTTTGATTTTTTATTTGTAATGCATTGAGTTGTCTTAATGAAGAATATAAAAGGTTTTCAAATTCTCTATTTCTCTCTCTTTATTTAATTTTCTTTTTATCTTCTCTTGCTTTATGTTTATATCTTAATGTGAGATATATTATTATATATATATATTCATCATCATCATAATGCATTGAATTGTCTTAATGAAGAAAACAAAAGGTTTTCAAATTCTCTATTTCTCTCTCTTTATTTAATTTTCTTTTTATCTTCTCTTCCTTTATGTTTATATCTCAATATGAGACAATTAAAATATATGAGTTTTATTTATAATATATTTAATTGTCTTAACGAAGAAAACAAAAGGTTCCCAAATTCTTTCTTTCTCTCTCTGTTTATTTTTTTTTTTCTCTTCTCTTGCTTTCCCATAATTTGTGTTTCTATCGTTTTTTTTAAAAAAAAATTAATTCTGCTAACTCTCTCCCATAATTTGTGTTTCAACCGTTTTTTGTCTCTCTCTCTCTTTCTCTCTCTCTCTCTCTCCCCCTATTTCCACTTAATTGTCTTAAATCTCTCTCTTTCTCCCTCTATCTCAATTTAAATGTCTTAAACTAATTCTATGGTTTAAGACAATTAATTGTGCTAACTTTCACTCTCCCATAATTTGTGTTTCAATCGTTTTTTTTTTTAAAAAAAAATTAATTGTGCTAACTCTCTCCCATAATTTGTGTTTCAACTGTTTTTTGTCTCTCTCTCTCTCTCCCTCTATCTCCACTTAATTGTCTTAAATCTCTCTCCCATAATTTGTGTTTCAATAGTTTTTTTTTTTTAATTAATTGTGCTAACTCTCTCCCATAATTTGTGTTTCAATCGTTTTTTGTCTCTCTCTCTCTCTCTCTCTCTCTCTCTCTCTTTCTCTATCCCCACTTAATTGTCTTAAATCTCTCTCCCATAATTTTATATCTGAATTCCTTTTTTTTTTTAATTAATTGTGATAATTCTCACTCTCCCATAATCTCTCTCTCTCTCTCTCTCATAATTTATGTTTCAACTGTTTTTTTTAATATAATTTTATATTTGAACCTTTTCTTCTCTCTCTAAACTAATTATATGGTTTAAGTGTCTTAACTATTTCTCTCTCCCATAATTTTGTCTCTCTCTCTCTCCCATAATTTTCTCCACTTAAATGTCTTAAATCTCTCTCTCTCTCCCATAATTTATGTTTGAACCAATTTTTTGATTTTTTATTTGTAATGCATTGAGTTGTGTTAATGAAGAATATAAAAGGTTTTCAAATTCTCTATTTCTCTCTCTTTATTTAATTTTCTTTTTATCTTCTCTTGCTTTATGTTTATATCTTAATGTGAGATATATTATTATATATATATATTCATCATCATCATAATGCATTGAATTGTCTTAATGAAGAAAACAAAAGGTTTTCAAATTCTCTATTTCTCTCTCTTTATTTAATTTTCTTTTTATCTTCTCTTCCTTTATGTTTATATCTCAATATGAGACAATTAAAATATATGAGTTTTATTTATAATATATTTAATTGTCTTAATGAAGAAAACAAAAGGTTCCCAAATTCTTTCTTTCTCTCTCTGTTTATTTTTATTTTTTCTCTTCTCTTGCTTTCCCATAATTTGTGTTTCTATCGTTTTTTTTTTAAAAAAATTAATTCTGCTAACTCTCTCCCATAATTTGTGTTTCAACCGTTTTTTGTCTCTCTCTCTCTCTTTCTCTCTCTCTCTCTCTCCCCCTATTTCCACTTAATTGTCTTAAATCTCTCTCTTTCTCCCTCTATCTCAATTTAAATGTCTTAAACTAATTCTATGGTTTAAGACAATTAATTGTGCTAACTTTCACTCTCCCATAATTTGTGTTTCAATCGTTTTTTTTTTAAAAAAAAAAATTAATTGTGCTAACTCTCTCCCATAATTTGTGTTTCAACTGTTTTTTGTCTCTCTCTCTCTCTCCCTCTATCTCCACTTAATTGTCTTAAATCTCTCTCCCATAATTTGTGTTTCAATAGTTTTTTTTTTTTAATTAATTGTGCTAACTCTCTCCCATAATTTGTGTTTCAATCGTTTTTTGTCTCTCTCTCTCTCTCTCTCTCTCTCTCTCTCTTTCTCTATCCCCACTTAATTGTCTTAAATCTCTCTCCCATAATTTTATATCTGAATTCCTTTTTTTTTTTTAATTAATTGTGATAATTCTCACTCTCCCATAATCTCTCTCTCTCTCTCTCTCTCATAATTTATGTTTCAACTGTTTTTTTTAATATAATTTTATATTTGAACCTTTTCTTCTCTCTCTAAACTAATTATATGGTTTAAGTGTCTTAACTATTTCTCTCTCCCATAATTTTGTCTCTCTCTCTCTCCCATAATTTATGTTTGAACCAATTTTTTTGATTTTTTATTTGTAATGCATTGAGTTGTCTTAATGAAGAATATAAAAGGTTTTCAAATTCTCTATTTCTCTCTCTTTATTTAATTTTCTTTTTATCTTCTCTTGCTTTATGTTTATATCTTAATGTGAGATATATTATTATATATATATATTCATCATCATCATAATGCATTGAATTGTCTTAATGAAGAAAACAAAAGGTTTTCAAATTCTCTATTTCTCTCTCTTTATTTAATTTTCTTTTTATCTTCTCTTCCTTTATGTTTATATCTCAATATGAGACAATTAAAATATAGGGAAATTGTATATAAAATCCTTAGGTAAACGCGCCTTTATTAAAAACTCCCTGGGTTTTTTTTTCTCGAAAATTTAGTCATTGGGTCACTCGAAACTACTAGAAACTCCATACCGTTAATTTTTGGTAACTGCCGTTATTTGAATGAAACGAACCGTTTCACTTAAGTCCACCTAAGTGGAATTTTTGTATCCTACGTGTTCACATTGGACACGTAGGATATAAAACTCACCGTTTTGGACCATCCAAAACGGTGAGTTTTATATAACTAGATGGCTTCTTTTTTGAAACCCTTCCATACGGACCATACGGATGCTACGAACCACCCGAGACAACCAGCGGCAAGCCAGCGACGCAGCAGACGCCACCGACCCAGACCCCGCCGGCGACAGAACCACCGGAGACAGAACCCACCGGCGACAATACCCACCGTTTTGGACCACCAATTCCGGCGTCACTTTTCCGGCTACGTTTCTGTCGATTCACACTATTTTGAATCGGAAAAATCTGGTTTCGACGAAGGTATTTTCCGAAATTTCTCTGTGGGTTTTGTTGATTGACTGAAATGGAAGCCTTTAATAGTTGTGTTTAGATATTTCTTGTTGTGTTGGAAGCTTTTGGTCGAAACCCCATCCCCAACCATTTTTTGTCCAACATCTGTCGAATATTCCACTTTTGAGCCAATATTATTGTTGATTGGCAGTGGGTGTGGTCCACCTTGGTTGTGGTCCTGGAAAGAGACTGTTTTTTTCGTGTGCACTGGCAAGTTGGTCAAGGGGGATTGTTTCATCTGTATAATTATTTATTTTATTTTGTTGCTTCTCTACTCAAATGGTGGATTGCCGAGGACATGAAAATAGGAATTCTTTGTGCATAGTTTACGCCAGTTTCATCATTCTACAATTGAGCAGTATTTTTTGAATTTTTTTTTTTTTTTACCTAATAGTTCATGCCATACTTGCCATACTTTTCTATGCATGTCTTTGTTTTTAGGTCCTCCAATATTGTTGCCACCTTTTTTAGTTGATGAGAAGAAAGGTCAATTACTGAAAGAAATGTTAATCATATTAGTATTAACATTTGGAAGAAAAGTATTTTTCAATGGAGAAAAAAGTGGTATTATTGTTGCGATATGATAGATTGTGGTTGGTTGGGTTTTAATGACTTTGTAAATTTTTTTAGGGAAGTTTCATCATTCTACAATTGAGCAGTATTATATACGTGGTTGGATGCTATGGCTAATTTCTTCTTATTGCATGCTTGATTACACTGCATATTTGCATGTTTGTAGGGACATGAGAATAATCTTTTGGCAAGCTTGATTTTATTTTTCTTTTATGAGCTTGATTATTCTCTCACATGTCAGTTATATATTGTTAGGTTCATATTATAAGATGAACAGGAGGAAGAAAGATTTCGGGATAGGAGACAATGAAAGCGAATTCTACGATGGGAAGATGAAAAAGGTTTGTGAATTTTAATTAGTGAAACCCATCCATTAGGGAATTGTGATTACTTCTAATAATTGTGGGTTTCACCGTAGAATGAGCAGTCAATGTCGTCGGCATCCATGACATCATCGGTGAAAGAAGATATGGAACCTGTGCAGTGTAGGTGCGGACTTACAAGCCCAATTATAACATCCACTACTATAAAAAATCCTGGGAGGCGATTCTATGGGTGTGCTATGTATGACCGTAAAAAGGTATTTGAATTTGGATAATTTGGTTTTACGAAATAGTTATTACTTTGTGCTTGTTCGTAATTATCAGATTTTTTTTTGTGTAATTACAGAAAGCTGGCCAATGTCCTTTTTTCCAATGGTATGACAAAGAAACCTGTGCTCGCGGAAGGGATGTCCTACCTGCGCTGTATAAACAAGTTCATTCCCTGAAATGTGAAGTGTCATTACTTAGGGGCAAACTAACGATCCAAACATATTTGTTGGTTTTTTTGTTGGTGATTTGTGTACTGTTGATTTGTCTAAGGTTGATGGGGCATTGAGGCATGAGAATGAGGCAATTAGATTATTATCAGTGAAATAGACTATCTGTTTTGTTGTTGTCAAGGATATTGTTTACTTACCTATGTTGTCCACGTGGATATATGGTTATGGCTTCTATGTAACAATTATGTAAAAATCCTGCTTGTTCGTAATTATCAGGTTGTTCGTAATTATCAAGTCGGCTGATTACTTTTATGGAACAACTATTTCCATGCATTAGTTTTATTTGTATGCGGCAATTTATGATTATTTGTATGTTGCTCTTAAGTCTGAAATATTGAACCCTACAATATAATTTGCAGGCATAATTAATTTTATCCGTCCACTAATACAATCTGGAATTGGTAATTGTCATGACGAAATTTAAAAATGTAATTCAATAACTAACAGTACACGTTTAATGTTTAATGAACAACATTGAAGCTAACAAGCACATAAAGTCCCAAAATGAATACCCCAATTGTTTTTATATTACAAACATAAAACCAAAAAAACCCGACATATCACTTGATTATAAAATGTGTATGCGGGAAAAAGGCAAAATGAAGAGATCTGATAAGTTTCAGCTTGTGATCATTGCGTGGCACTACTTCCACGGCTTCTTAGTACACGTGTAGCCCTACGTGTACTACCACGATGTGATGATTCCGCTGTTGCTTCTGCCTGTGGTTCATGTTGGGATCCAAAGGATGCGTTAACAAAAATAATAATTATTTGCAGATACCAAAAAAAAAAAAAAAAAAAGAAGAAAAAAGAAGAAAAACCGGAAATCAGTGTGAATATTACAAATTAAGCACAAGTATATGAGTTTTTTAAGTACAAAAAAAAAACTGCAGACTAATTTACTAAATTAAATCACCAATTTCAAACATTCAGATATTAGTGGGCAGCTATGGAGTCATCGGGAAATAACAGTTTTGTTAATAAAAAAAAAATAAAAAATAAGAGTTTAAAAACTTGAATTTTACCTGTGACTGAGTAGCCCTACGTGTACGCACACTTGGCTGTGATGACTCGTGGGCTTCTGCCGCTGCCTGTGATTCATGTTGGGATCCAAAAAATGCGTTAAAAAAAAGGGGGGGGGGGCGCGGGGGAATCATCGTGAAATAAGAGTTTTCTTAACCACAAAAAAACTTGGATTTTACCTGTGCCTGAGTAGCCCTACGTGTACGCACACTTGGCTGTGATGACTCGTGGGCTTCTGCCGCTGCCTGTGATTCATGTTGGGATCCAAAAAATGTGTTAAAAAAAGGGGGGGGGGGGGGGGGCGCGGGGGAATCATCGTGAAATAAGAGTTTTCTTAACCACAAAAAAACTTGGATTTTACCTGTGCCTGAGTAGCCCTACGTGTACGTACACTTTGCTGTGATGACCCGGGGACTTCTGCCTCTGCCTGTGGTTCATGTTCGGATCCAAAAAATGTGTTAAAAGAAAAAAAAAAAGCTCTTTGGAGCAACCTATATGTCTCAACGTATGGAAAATAGCTCTTTGACATAGTATAAACATATTCTAGAAATGAAAAATCCGCCCACCAAAAAGGGTATCATACTATTATCACTATTTACAAAACTCAAAAATATTTTCTAATTCTAATAGCCAAAACAACCCTTTATTTCAAGTAATTTCTATTCCACATGTAGCTTCCATAGCTTCATCTATGTACCACAACAAACCAATATAACCAAGCATTCTTAAGATACATCCTTCAACAACCAATAACAAGAATTATTTTTCATCTTCACAATCCAACTTGTAATAATTTATCCAATCAAGTAACAACACTTCATCACTCACAAAACAATAAGAGATATCATGCCTTAATCAAGGGAAACATCCTCAAAACCACCAAACAATTCAATCAAAACACCCATTTTCCATCGAAAACTCCACCAGAAATAACCCCAGAAATCCGTTACTTTAGCTTTTTCAGTTTCAGCCAATGTCCACAAATATCCAGGAAATCAACCCACAAATTTGTGTTCAACTCTCCCCAATCGGTATGGACCAAGAACTAAAACTTCATTTTAGCCAAAAAACAAAAATCGGAAACCAACCCAAAACTAAACCATAATCTGTTAAACACAAATCAGAACATCAAAACAATCTCCATAAATTTCAGCATGAGAACATTCCACTAAATTTGGCCAAAACAACAACTAAATCAGTTCCATTGCCAAACCAAAAACTTACAAAAATCTACACAAAATTTCCAACACCCAATCAGAATCAGAGAGACAATCCAACAAGATCTACCTACAAAATTTAATAATTATTATATTACTTGTACAATAATAATTAAGTTAACAAATTTTGGAATATGAACCTTATGTTGTAAAATGTATTTGTTTTACCTGTGCTTGAGCAGCATCTTTTTTCGGCTTATATTTCTTCGGTTTCCACCTCTTCCGGTCCGGGTTCAAAGGTAAATGACAACCTTTATAATTATGCCCTAAACCCCCACAATTTCCACATTTAACGATATATCCACTACGGGTTAGCTTGTAGGGGTTAGTCGGCTCATCTACAGCTTTTCGCCTACTAATCTTTGGTCGACCAGGAGCCCTTCTAATGATAGGTGGCTGGATTTCATCGCATGGATCATCAGCTGGCCATGTCTGCGGACATTCCATGCCATAAACTCGAGCTGCATATCCTTGCATATACTTGTCCATCTTGTAATAATCATCCAAATAATCCTCTGGTTTTTGTTTATGCATGTAAATTGCAGCACAAGCATGTGAGCAAGGGATCCCACTCACCTGCCATCTTCCACATGTGCATGTGCGATGATCTAACCGGACTAAATGCCGTGGCTCGTATATGTGCTCGATCTCAAACTCCAACTCATTCTGCCACCGACTAATACAATTCCTTGCATCGCTTTTTGACCTCTCCAATTTTTTCTGGATCTTTGGGCATATTGTGTAGTGCGTCGACCGGATTCCATTCCTTTTCTGCTGGAAGCGTGCCATTATTTGCAGACGAATTTCTTCAAGCATAGTCAGTATAGGCTTAATCCTAGCTTCCTTAATCCACGCGTTAAAGCTCTCAGCCAAGTTGTTTAATAACATATCACTTTTGGTTTGGCAGTTGAAAGCATGTCTGGACCATGATGCTTTAGGTACACCACTAAGGTAATCGTGTGCACCTTTCTCCATTGACATTATATTCCGCATGTGATGGTCAAACGCATAAACATTGGAGGCACGTGCAGCCTCCCACAACTCATCCTTCATAGCTTTCCCTGTGTAGCCTTTCGCTTTGAGGTTCGCACGTAGGTGCCGAACACAAAAGCGATGCTCAGCGTGTGGCAACACAGCCTCAACCGCAATTCCAAGCCCCTACACACATAAATTTATGTTAAATTATATGTAATAACATAAAGGAATAAAATAATACAATAAGAACATAAATAGTATTTTACACCAAATACCTTCTGTCTGTCAGACATTATAGTCCAACCAAGTCCGCCATCTGGCCCGCATAAGCCCTCAAATAAAATGGCAATAAACCACTGCCATGAATCTCTTGTCTCTGCCTCGGCCACAGCAATTGCAATGGGGAACATATCGTCGTTGCCATCCTTGCCTATGGCACACAACAATTGCCCCCCATAGTCCCCCTTCATATGACAAGCATCTAAACAAATTATGGGCCGACACCCATGTATGAACCCCTTCTTGCATGCATCAAGACAAATATACATCCTCTGAAAGAATGCTCCATCTCTGTGTACAAAAGCACTACTATCAGGGTTGGTGCTGAGTATTGCCATTGCATATCGCCGTGTGAGGCGATATTGCTTAGAGTGCCTACCAAAAAGTTGATGTAATGCCTCCTTCTTCGCTCTATAGCAACGATCAATAGGAACATCGACGTTAAGGTCTCTCTTCACCCTCTATTTCAATGCATATGGTGTCCACGTGGGGTCATCCTTGAAGTCCCTCTTATAAGTACGAACAAGATACTCAACATCGCATCTGGAGTTTTCGTATTGATTACCACAAATATGAACCGGGTAGTACGTCTTAATTTGAAAACAAGTCCTGGTAGCATCAGTAGAGGCATGAATCCTCCATGAGCAATGCCCTAATTTACAGACTGCACTCACCCTACTCGTGTCATTGTGCTTGTAGTTGTAATCAAACCCTTTTCTGCACAGCATGCGTCTTCAGTGCCATCTTGAATGAACCTGAATCTGCAAATTGATCCCCAAGCTCAAACGTCACTGGAATCTTCAAGTCATGCTTCAGATTGAACTGTCTATACCGCTTCCTTTTTTTTCCAACCTCGTCAGCGTCACTTTCTTGCAAACTTGCAAGACCATCACTTTCATCATCAGATTCCTCATCCCCCAAATCGGCTCCTTTCTCACCTATGTTAATGTCAACTTTTTTCCCACCATTTGGACGTCTCATCCTTCTCTTTTCTGACATCATCAGCATCATAGAAAAGGTCCTCATCCTCGCCATCAGTTGCTTCGAAGTCAGTCAACAGCTCCTTGAAAACTTCATCAATATCCTCTTCCACTTTCTTCTTCCGTGGCCTACCACCACGTCCTTTTTTTTTGTACCAGTTTCGGGCACGGTGTCTGCACCAACATTCGGATTGTCTTCCTCGTCCTGGAAAACCGGTTGAGCAACCTGTCTCCTTCTTCTTCTGCGTACTGAAAAAATATATACAAAAATTAAAATAAAAAACCAAAAACAAAAGAATCAACTAATTAAAAACCATAAATAATCATGACAACATAAAGTTAGTTGCTGGTGAATATTATTTCTAAAAAAATAAATAAAATAAGAATACAACTCAATTTCAGTTTGTATGTACCTCCTCGGCTGGTGGTCGGTTCCCCGCTTGGTTTCTTGGATGGCGTAATATAACGGGCAGCCTTAGTTTTAACTCGTGGGCTTTTGAAATGTCTTGATTGAGAATTTCCACCTTCTCCACCTTGTCCTTGTACATCTCCATCTTGGCGTGCAGCATTAGGTATGTCCTCCATCCCTAAAAGAAACAATCAAATTTGTTGTTAGTCATTCGGGAAGGGAAGGCTAAGTGCTGTCATGATATATTATTTGAAAAAACAATTAAGTTAACAAATAAGAAATAAGTATACTACCTTCAGCCCTAGGTATTTCATCCACCCCGTCACCTTCTCCATCTCCGTCATGAAGGGGAGGACTAGGTATCTCACCCACCCCGCCACCACCTTCTGCATCTACATCATGACGGGGAGCCGTAGGTATCTCACCCACCCCACCACCACCTTCTCCATCTCCATCATGCCGAGCAGTACTAGGTATCTCACCCACCCCGCCACCACCTTCTCCATGTTGTCTTTCAACAGCTTCAAGAAATAAATGCTCCTCTACCATTATAGCACTGTCCACCATATGCTCAACATATAAATGAACATCTTGTGATCTGTACTCAGCCATAATATTTACAAAATCTACAACGTCTGCATCACTATTTAAAGATATCACTTGATTATGTGGACTATCACCGACATTATACCAACATCTAAAGTCGCTCATGTATCCTAAGTCACGAACCAACTCTTTCACTTCCCACATACTAAAATAGTCAACATCATAGCCTTTCACTTCATGGACGTCGCCACCAATGTATTTAAATGGGGTATGGGTCATTGTCCCACCGTGGTGCATGATTATATTGACAGCTATATCTGTAAACATATAAAAAAGTGTAAGAAAAATATAAAAGAGTGTAAGAAAAAATGTTTGTCCATACAAGAAAACACAAAAACAATAATATCTATCTATTGCATGAAATAGATTACGTGCATGTTTTGGACTCAAGATGCCCAACTTAAGCTGATTTTGGATGTTAGGTTGACATAGTTGACAACCATTCATTTGGGAAAAAAGGACAAAACATAATAGTAATAAGGGAACTACTAGAAACTCCCTGGGTATTGTTTTTTCTGAAATTTAGTCCTTGGGTCACTCGGAACTACTAGAAAATCCTTACCGTTAATATAGGTAAAAGAAGCAGGTTTAAGTTACATTTGCTACTTAATAACTTTCCATAGGATCAATATTTTGCCAAAGTCACCATTACATTATATTAATATACATGTCCATCATGCTTGCTAAATATTAAGAGAATGCGATATTTACATGATGTAAAAGAGCATTTACAATAGACTATTTAAATAAAAGTTAAATTTGAGAAGAAAAATTTATTTTATCAAATTTAAAGAGCCACTTTTAAAATGAGACAAATTTCTTCCAAACTAATTGGGAGGAAATTTCATTCAACCTATTCTAATAAGAGCATCTTCAAAAGAATAGTCAAATTCCTAATAATAATAAGATCTAACTATTATGAGTGCTTTTTCGTCTTCAGCAGAATAGGCAACTTAACTTTTTCTCATTTAGTGTCTAAGAGCATCTCCATCAATAATAGTCCGAATACCTACCGAAAAATTACAACTATCTACTTTAGCTACTACTTTTTCTCTATGATCTCTCCAACAAATTATCTATTTCTTTCACTACTTGCATTTAAATATTATTTCTCATTCTTATATCCTTGCATTTAAATGTTATATTCTTTTTTTTTTAAGTATACGTTGACATTGAAGTCATTAAATTATTCTTCCCAAATATTATATTGAAAAATATGGAATCAATTTCAAGTATTCAATTGCCATTGAAATCATGAAGTTATTCTCAAGCATTTAAAAATAAAAAATAAAAACGTGTAATCAATAGAGGACCATGTAAACTAGCAAATACAAAGCCATAAGTGTGATCAACAATAAGTATCAGAAAAACAAAGCAACATAAAACAACCGACCAAAGCAAAAAAAAATGAAACTAAATGGAAATATCTAAAAAAAAAAAAGGAATACAAGAGAAACAGGAATATCAATAAACAAAGGAACCCATTGATTTTTCGTCCATTGTTTATTATCTAGTGCGTGAAAACCTATTCACTGTTCACACTAGGTGAAAAATCTGCAACTTAGCTATTCGGTTGGAAACCAAAAATGACTCAAAATAGTCAAATAACCGCAACCATAACCGCAACCATAACCGATATGCCGATTAGCGGTTAATTGTAAATGATACAACGTTAACCATAATCTAATCCATAAAGTTCTTTCACTTTTTCCATTGCAATTAGAGTAACCATTCAAAATTACTGAACTTCACCAAATGTTGAGAGAAAAATTGAGTGAGCTAAAGTTTTTTTTCTGTTTTTTAACAGTATATTGAGCAAGTTGAGTTGTACATTAAATGGAAGGAAATTAAGCCCCACATAAAAAAATTGATAGAATCCCTTCTGCCTAACACGACAAAATCAGTCTCTTTCCAGGACCATACAGTGCACACGAAAAAAACAGTCTCTTTCCAGGACCACAACCAAGGTGGACCACACCCACTGCCAATCAACAATAATATTGGCTCAAAAGTGGAATATTCGACAGATGTTGGACAAAAAATGGTTCGGGATGGGGTTTCGACCAAAAGCTTCCAACACAACAAGAAAATTCAAAACACAACTATTAAAGGCTTCCATTTCAGTCAATCAACAAAACCCACAGAGAAATTTCGGAAAATACCTTCGTCGAAACCAGATTTTTCCGATTCAAAATATTGTGAATCGACGGAAACCTAGCCGGAAAAGTGACGCCGGAATTGATGGTCCAAACGGTGGGTACTGTCGCCGGTGGCCTCTGTCGCCGGTGGGTTCCGTCTCCGGTGGTTCTGTCGCCGGCGGGGTCTGGGTCGGTGGCGTCTGCTGCGTCGGTGGCTCGCCGCTGGTTCTATCGGGTGGGTTTCGTATGGTCCGTATGGTCCGAATGGGTTTCAAAAAATAACCCCTCAAGTTATATAAAACGCACCGTTTTGGATGGTCCAAAACGGTGAGTTTTATATCCTACGTGTCCAATGTGAACACGTAGGATACAAAAATTCCACATAGGTGGACTTAAGTGAAACGGTTCGTTTCATTCAAATAACGGCAGTTACCAAAAATTAACGGTATGGAGTTTCTAGTAGTTTCGAGTGACCCAAGGACTAAATTTTCGAGAAAAAAAAACCCAGGGAGTTTTTAATAAAGGCGCGTTTACCTAAGGATTTTATATACAATTTCCCTAAAATATATGAGTTTTATTTATAATATATTTAATTGTCTTAATGAAGAAAACAAAAGGTTCCCAAATTCTTTCTTTCTCTCTCTATTTATTTTTCTTTTTCTCTTCTCTTGCTTTTTATTTATATCTCAATGTTCCTCTGTCAATTTCACACTCAAATCAGGAAAAAGACAAGACTGCAAGAGAGAGGTAGAAAGAGTTTCTAATCGTTGTTTCTCAATGATTTCTTTTCTTTATTTTATTTTTTTGCAAGAATAGTTCTTTTAAATTTTCCAATCGTTGTTTCTCAATGAAAAATTATACTATTCTCAATGAAGAGTAGAATAGTTATTTTCAATTATATTAGTATTTTCATTTTATTCGTTTTTTTTATCTTTATTTTCGGTGCTTATGTTCTTCCATTTTTGTTTTTGTCCCTTATATTTTTTTCTAATTTTTTTTTTCTTCTCTTACTTTCTATTTATATCTCAATGTTCCTTTGTAAATTTTACAATCAATTTAGAAAAAAACAAGAGAGAGAGAGAAAGAGATTTGCATTGCTACTTCTCAATGAAAAATTATACTATAGTTATTTTTTTATATATATTTTTTTTTCTAGAACAGTTCTTTTCAATTTTTCAATCGTTGTTTCTTAATGAAAAATTATACTATAGTTTTTTTTTTTTTTTAATCTAGAATAGTTATTTTCAATTAGTATTTTTTTTTTCCTTTTTTTTATCTTTATTTCCGGTGCTTATGTTCTTCCTTTTTTTTTTTTGTCCCTTATTTTTTTCTTCTAATTTATATATTATTTTTGATTCAAATGATTAATTTTCTTTGGTAAATTTTACATTGAACTCAAGAAATAATAATGAGAGAGAGTTTCTTATCGTTATTTTTGGTTGATAATTTTTTAGTTTGTACATATTGTTGTTCATTGAGTGATTTAATTTTTTTTATCTGTTTACATGCTTAATTAATGGATGACATTGGTTTTTAAGGTTTCATTGGAATTGAGAAACGTATACAGTAGAAAAAGACAATTCTTTCAATTATATTAAAATTTTATTTTTAGTTTTTTATTTTATCTTTATTTAATGTATTTATGTTCTTCCATTGTTATCCCTTAAATTTTCTACTAATTTATATATTATTTATTCAAATTGAATATTTTTCTTTTGTAAATTTCACATTGAATTAAGAAATGATAGTGAAAGAGTTTCTTATCATTATTTTTGGTACGGTGTAGGATGCTTTTTTAGATTATGTCAATGTTCATTGTGTAGATTTTTTCGTCTTTGTTTTCCTGTATGTCTTAAAATTAGTTTCATTTACTTTATATATGTGAAGGATGGCTGTTAAAAAAAAAAAAAAAATTGGTTATGTTCTTCCATTTTTTTCCCTTAAATTTTATACTAATTTATATATTATTTTTTCAAATTGATTAGTTTTCTTTTGTAAATTTCACGTTGAATTAAGGGAAATGATAGTGAAAAAATTTCCTATCATTATTTTTGGTACGATGTATAATTAGATTATGTCAATATTCCTGCCAATATTTTTTTATCTCTTTCATTTTTAAAAAGAAAAATTAAACTACCAACATTCTTTTGTTTACAAAATTAGTAAACATAACTGTAATCAAATATCAATATGCTCATATATTTTAGAACACTTCTTTATTTTTGTTAGTGTAATAGAAAAATTTCTCAAAAAAATTGTTTATGAGGAGAAAGTTCAACTCCTGAAAGACAAAAGTTTACCATAATGGATTGTGTAGTGGAGGAGAAGTGGTGTCATTGTTGGAATATAATGATTAATCAATCATTTTGTATAATTGATTAATCTATGTTTTTATTTTGAATTTTTTTTCCTTTATATTTCATTTTAAACTACATATATGGGAACAAATATTTAATATGTTTCAGTTTATAAGAACTAAAATTTATGAATTTTTAAATTTATTAGATATGTATTGAGTAAAACTATGGTTTAAAAGGATCTTATGAACATTTGTCATTTTTAGTAGCCAATTAGTTAATTAAGAGAAGAAAATAAAAATTGTTGTTGATAATCTTTTAAAGAATTTTTGAGTAAATTACAAAATAAAAGAAAAACCCGGCGCATAGCACGGGCTCTAAGCTAGTTGCATTGTAAATGGGCAGTTTCATGTGATAGTACTTGAACGGCTTGAGTACTTATCCAAATAAGTGAGACTCGAGTAACATCTTATATAAGAATTATCTTATTGCAATATGATACGACAATTTTATTGCACGGAATTCTAAAAGATTCAAACTATTAAATTGGACAACTATAAGCCTGTAAAGGGGAAACAAAATGAGAATGTTTCCATAATTTCATTGCAACCAATAGATAGCAAAATGATGCACAAATTAGCTGGCACTGCCATGAAGTTTTTAAAAGACTAACGAAGTATAACATTTGCCACCAAGATGTGACGTTCTCTCTGAAATACAAATTTTTTGCGTTTTCAAATCGTAATTTTTTAAAAACACAATCTCAAACAATATATTTTCTACAATTTGGTTTGAAATTGTATTTTTTGTTTATAAAATCATAATACCAAACGCATCCGAAGATCTACTTGAAAAAGATATTTTGTCATAAATTATCCTACATCCTTGTGAGCAAATATTGTTCTCATAATTATCTTATAGACAAAATTTCTATTAATAAGCCATTCAAGTATCATCTTGAATGATGACTCACTATTGTTGTAAGTCTAAGTCATTCAAAGTTAAAAGCTTACTATAAAATAGGAAATCAAACTCATCATTACCAACATATTTTACTCTTTCTTCTTACTTCAAATTATAATAATAATAATATATTCAACTCGGACTATCCACTTTGAAAAGTTTAATAATTACTTACGGGCTTACAAGTAAAATTCCTACGAACGATCATTTGCCTGATCGTTCAAAAAAATTGAAGGACTACTGAAGAGCGTGGTTACAGACAGACTTTCGATAATCACCCACCGAAAGGCCTAGAAAGCCTAATAACTAGATTGACAATTAGAATAATTTATCTCTAAAGTTCATTAGCTCTTATTCTAGTATAATCCTTTCGTAAAGTTTATCGCAGTATTAATGATTTGCACGTAATCTAACTAGATGAGCCGCCTTTATTGATCAAAGTGGGTATATTATCATTTCATCCCTTCCTTTGTGTATTACATCATGTTCCCACTAGTGACAACAAACCCTAACATGTTTCCCTTTTCCTTTCTTGTTTGTTTTGTTGTTTTATTGTATATATATATATATATATATATAAAACTGAGTGACAGCAACTCCATTCGATATAGTATTTTAGCTATCTAAACCCAACTTCCCACCAAAATATTCCACTTGTTAAAAAGACAAGTTCTAAGAAAATAGTAATAATGCTTTTCACCTATGTTTTCCAATTTCGTCCTTAATTTTTTTATTTAAAAGCAGGAAAATGTGTTACATAACTTGTTATTAGTGCAAAAATAAACTATTATTTTGGGAAAATAAACAAAAACATCTTTGAATTTTGAGAAGAGTAATTATTTAGGACATTAAAACGAAAATGAGATATTGCAAATATAGTGGTATTTAGAGGGAGGTAAATATAGTTTTCTCATTTTTATTTTTTTATTTTTAAATATAACAGTACTTGAACAATGTTTGAATGGTTAACATTGTCAGAACGGTATTGACCATCGTTTGAAAACTCGAATAGCGTTAGAATGATACATTGTTCATCATTTCCTACTTCTGAAAAACCACATGAATAATGTTCAAATGGTTAACATTGTCTAATCTAGTATGGGGGTACATGGTTGTGTGGTTGACCAATTACCCACTATAATATTATTTGGGGTATATAATCATATACTAATCAATTACCCGATTATCATATGTTTCCCAACTCTACTCCTCCACTTGTATTTATTAGAATTAAAAGTGGCAACTATCCTCCCTCTTAACCCTTAATTAGCCAAATTAAAAATTAAGGTCAACAACAATTGCCCATTTACTAACCCAATTCAAGAAAGAGGAGGGAGTTGGTGATTAACCACTCGAAAATTGGTAGATGGATTCTGGTAGATACCGTCCGGGAACATAGATCAATCCAAGAATGTGCAAACAAAAATTGTTGTCCCACACCAATAATACAACTCCAACACCTACATGTTTTAGATGCCGGCCAAATTTTGTATCAATTATATTTTGTCTCATATTTGATAAAGAAATTCCTAGATCCCCTCATAACTTTAAGAATTATACAATGTTATATATATATATATATATATATATATATGGTTTAACATGAAGCAAAGTCTATTTTCAGAAAATGCAACAAATATAAAAAGTTTTATTTTATTGACAAATGTTAATTTTTTTTATTAGGATAAAGTCCACTTAACTCCCTCAAACTATCACCATAATGACAATCTACCCTCCAAACTATCAATTGCGATAATTTACCTCACAAACTACCAAAACAATGACAATGTACCCCCCCAATGCTATCAAAATGACGAAATTACCTTTATAGAAATTTCGATAAGACAAAAATACCATTAAAATTTTGAAAACAAAATTAAATTTTAGTATTTTTGTTTTTATTTTGGTTAGGATAATTTCATTATTTTGTTAAAATTTGAGGTACATTGTCATTATTTTGATAATTTGGGGAGTAAATTATCACAATTAATAATTTATAAGGTAAATTATTATTAGAGTGGTAGTTTATGGGGATTAAGTGAACTTTGCCATATTTTTTATATCTTCTTTGTATTTTTACTTGATAACTTTATTTGGTCAACCACCAGAGTTAGAAGGTCTTATCTGATGATTACGCATGATCATGAGGATATCTGTTTAATCACGAGGATATCTGTTTATCTACTCCCACTGTCTTGTTGAGAGCGTGTGGCCAACTTCCAAAACCCAAGACCAGGACCTTTTCTTTTTCCTTTTCTTTATTTTTTCCCACTAATCTCATTAATTAGAAGCCAACAAGACATCGTGACTCTATTAATTCATATTATTAACAACAGACACTTGAACGTGCCAACGTGGCTCCTGTACAAAATAATAGTATTTTAAATTAGATGCTGGAAACAAAACAAAAAAAAAAAAATTAATGGTATAAAATTAATTTCAAAATTTTTATAAAAAATAGATAAGTAAATCCTATACTTTTTTTACAATGCTGAAGCCAAATCCATTGATGGTTTTAAATTAAAGTTTCTCATTTTGCTCTCAAACCAGGCTCTATTTGTTAAGGTATTTTGGACAGTATTTTTTTAAAAAAAAAAAAATTTAAAAACTGTTTTGATGTGATATAAAGATAAAAATTGTTTTTTGCATTTTTTTTTAAGGGTGTTTTGTATTTAAGGTGGTTTTTAATGTTTTATTTTGAGCTGAGAAAACAAAAGATATAAAACAAAATGTTTAACAAACTAATAATTCATCCTTCTTCCCCTTTATATCAATCAATTTAATTCTTGATTGTCCCTTCTCCTTAATACTCTAACAAGAATTATTCAAAATTCTTTTCACATTTATATCACTTTTTTTTTTTTTTTTTGAAATATAAAACTTCTATTGATGAAATTTCACGAGCATAAAGCGCTCTGAAAAATCATAGTCAAAAGTTATGAAGGTTACAAAGTCATAAAAAATGACTTCAAGCTTCCGCTAACACATTTACAATAACATTTAAGAAACAGATCTACTTCGTGCATACTAGATTTAGGACATGAGTAGTCCAAATACAAAAACAAAAATAAAAAATAACCAGAAACTAAAAATTCGGCTGTGAGAATTAAGCCCCCATACCAATTTACTTCATCCTCAACTCGAAGGCCAGGACAACAAATTCATACTCAACCCAAAGGCCAGGACAAGCAAAAAAAATAAAAAACAAAAACCCCACAAACAACAGCAGAGGAGCACGACATCATAGACATCCTTTTAAAAGACACGTCTTGATCGAAGAAGACGATTAGATCTAAGGTTGAAGAGATTAGATTTAGATCTACAAACTAGATCTAAAGCAATTCGCCATAAACAGAGATCGGAGAAGCCTACAGAGAAGACACCAAGCACTGCTATCGTGAAAGGAGAGGATCTAGATCTTCCCTCATTTTGAAATTCTTCTTGGTATTATCTAAAAGAGAAGAAGAGAAAGAGAGAGATAAATTCTAGAGAGAAGACAGATACATTTATATCACTTTATAACACTTTTTAGACAAAAACAAAAAATAACCTTAAAAAGTAAATAATGATTCTCTCAATTTTAAATGAAATTAATAGTTATAATCAGCATTTAAAGTTAGTGCATATATGAATGTATTGAACATTATTTAAAATTTTTAAAAGACATACCGATATATACACAGTAAAATACACTAACTTTAAATTCTTACCATAAAATAAATATATTTATTTCTCAAAAATCCTCAACTATTATCACTTCACTCGAAGGCATTAATTAATAACATCCCAAGAATATGGCACCATCATGGTATACTCCTCATGAGTTGTCAAAGCTTGGTCGCTTATTTTGACTTAATATTGATTGGCTACTGTGCAACTTAATTCCGCCAACCCAAAATTCTACCATATAACCTTATCCTAAAATAATAATAATAATAATAATAATAAAAATAAAAAAATAAAAAACCCTTATCCTACCTCGTACACATCATCACTAGAAATTCAATTCCAACACGTGGAGCCACGTCAGAATCTAATAGTTTTAGTCAACCCCTCGAATGATAGGTTGGATGAATTTGGATATATCACCACTACACTTTGGAAATGACAAGGACTAGTTTGATAGAAAGCCAAAACCAAGAGGACAAAAATAATTATTTCCCTTACAATTATTTAATTCACAACGTTACGTAAATTGACCAACATAAGCCCACAAACCATCATTTTATTGGCCAGCCAAAAAAAATACTATTGTCAAGGATGAAAATGTTAAGAGACTAAGAGGTTTAACGCCGAGAAAAGCTCGAATGACCTTCAACAAAAGGGTACATGCACCCTTGTGAACTACTATCGAAGATTTATCAACAGATATAAATTTCTTTTAAAAATTAAATTGTTTCTTGGCTTTGATTTGATATGCGAATCTTACTATGAAAATGACATAAATAGCAAGTCTAATTCTAGCATTGAATAGAACGGCATATAATTTTTTTTTTTGACTCCTCACATCATCTTAAATCCTAGTTCCACTAGCTCACTACTAGTAACAATAATCTTAAGCAAAAGAACACATACTCAATTTTAACTAATATTCAATTTGCAACGTATCTAAACTAAAGATTGTATCAACGTCCCGAAACAATCAAAAATTAAGAATATTATCATTCAGCTCTTTATTTTGGAGAGATCCCTAGTTTGGAGAACCAAAATGTTAGAATGCATATTTTTTACTCTTCAACTGGCTCATTACCTTGTTAAAAAAATTTGGGGAGCATGAACTGTACTCCCACTAGTAATGAGTACTATTCACTCCATACGCCTTAAAAAAATAATAATAATAATAATAAAATAAAATAAAAAGACTCTTAAATGAAAGAGTGAAAATGGATCTCTAGTTTAAGGGTAAAATTTGTGTTCACGTGTTAAGTTTGAGTTATATCAATGAATGAGTATAAAATTATATAGGTCAACTTTAACTTGACTCATTTAATTAAATGGGTTAAATCCCTCAACCATAACCCTATAATTTTGTATTAAGATCGTGTCGGGTTCGTGGATCATGTTAAAAATTGCAAACCATTATATCACGTGTTGCGTTTGGGTTGTTTCGAAGCATTAATATAAGACTATATAAGTCAAACTTAACCCGACCCATTTAATTAAACGAGTCATACTCCTGAATCCCAATCCTTTAATTTCATATTGAGTTCATGTCGTGTCAACTGTCAAGGCATGGGTATAAGCCTATACATGTCAATCATAACCCGACCTAGTTAATTAAACAGGTCAAACTCCTTTACCATGAGTTTCTAATTTTGTATTGGGTTCGAGGGTCATATAAAAAATTGTCAGCCATTATATTATGTGCCGAATTCAGGTCGTATCAATGTATGAGTACAAAACAATATATATCAACCCTAACCCGGCCCAATTAATTAAACGAGTCAGATTCCTTAACCCTAACCATTTAATATTGTGTTGAGTTTGCAAATCGTGTAAAAAATTATCTAGTTTGGAGAGCTAGATGTAGGTGCATTGAAAAAATTAGTAATTAAAATAGAAAATAAAAATGAGTTAAAATAGAAAATAAATAAATAGCCGAACGAAAATGCTATAATGCAATTTATAGATACGGAGTACAACTCAAATGAGTGTTTAGTTTTTTTTTTTTTTTTTTTTTTTTTTTTAATGTTAGGTATTCACAATGGTGTTCTTCTGTCTTAAATATTATTATTTTTTAAAAAAAGCTAAAAAGAAAGTGGCCTGAGAACACCTGGCATATATATATTTGCTTAACCCCCGCTCTCTAAAGGCGCGTCATAGGCACAGTATCACAAACAAGTATCTTGGTCGTGCGCGTGATTCAAGAGGGTGCTGGGCACGTGGAGTGTGGGTCGCCTGTCTTCGACGCTATACGACTCGGGGGAAATGTGGGACGCACTTGTGTGTGTCTGACCCAGTAAGACTGTAGAACACTTGGGGGGTTAATCTCAATGGTGGATTGGGTAAACGTGGCCATCTCGCCTTTTGCTCCTTCAAAGTTCGAAGCCACCGAAGCTGAAAAAGCTTTGATTTTAACCTCAGATTCGCTTTCGTTTTGTCCCTTTCCCCCCAGGTACGTACTTACTTTGCTCTCCCCTCTCTCTCTCTCTCTGAAAGTTGAATAATATATTTTTTACACCCTGAAAAGTATATTTTATCATTTTGCAGTTTTTGACCTTTCTTTTCGGGTGAGCCAATCTTGCTTTGAATTTAGAATCTTTCTATGTTCTACATTTCTGGGTCATTGCTATTTTTTTATGTTTTTATTTTTTTAGAATATGTTTGACTATGATTTTTTCAACACTTGCGGTTATGCCTACGGGTTGAAGCTTTCATAAATTGTGGGATATCAAGTTGGGTGCCTGTTGTTGACTGCAAATAGATTGAAATTATAGATGGGTTGTGCTTATTTTTGTTTGAAAGTCGCGCTTGGGCTCCAAATAGTTGAATTTCGTTTTCGTTTCTTGTGAATTTGGCTGAAATTTCTGTTCATTTTGTGATTTCTCCTATCAAGTTTGGAGGTTTTCAAACGGAGACCGGGTGATTGTGGCGGTTCGATGACTATTTCCCGTTCTAAGTCGTAATTCAACTTCGTTTAGCTGGTTATTCTCTGTGCATCTTCGGGCGGTTGAAACATTACTGCTTGTATTTGGTGCCAATTGTGCTGTTAAGTTAGAAGGATTTTGATTATATAGGACATAGTTGTTTGCTTAAAGATATTGAATTGAGATATAGTTTAGGGCTCTAGTTGAAGAGTTGGCGATTTGGTGGTGCTGCTAAAGAATGGAGGGGAAGGGGGGAGAGAACTGGAGAGAATTGGTGAAAAAGATGCTCCCACCGGGAGCTTCTCTCCCTGAAGATGATGGAGATCTTGATTACTCTATTGCTTTGGAGTATGAGGGCCCGCCGGTTTCTTATGAAGTCCCTAGAGTGGAACCCCTTGATGTAAATTCTCGTGCAATCCCAACTGCAGAACCCCTGTCTGAATCACAAAGATCTGCTGTTGTTGCCTGTCCTCCTGTAGTTGAACCTATACCTTTGCCGGTGTCCTATATTGCTGGTGTCACGAGTTCACCTACGCAAAGTCCTAGGGTGTCGGGCAGTTCAGAGTCTGTTGTGTCTGTCTTGCAACACCGTGATTCTTCTTCTGCTTCTCCCTCTGCTTCACCAGGTTCAGTTCAGAATCCTCCTGAAAAGGTTGTTAATGAAGTAAGGAGAGCACCTGTTGTCACTTTTAATACAGTTGATAGATCTGAGAGGAAAGAGGTTGATGTGGAGAAGCCAGATTTTATGTATGTTGGGGTTTCAAAAGAGAAGAAGAAAAAGAAAAGTAGAGTTTGTTATCGTTGTCAAAAAGGGAAGTGGGAAACAAAGGAGTCGTGCCTAGTATGTGATGCTAAGTATTGCAGCAATTGTGTGCTTAGGGCAATGGGATCAATGCCTGAAGGGCGCAAGTGTGTAACCTGCATTGGTCAGCCGATTGATGAATCAAAGCGGTTAAAATTGGGCAAACATTCAAGAGTATTAACACGATTACTCAGTCCTTTGGAAGTCAAGCAGATTATGAGAGCAGAGAAAGAGTGTTCCGCTAATCAGCTTCGGCCAGAACAGCTAATTGTCAATGGATTTGCTCTGAAGCCGGAAGAGATGGCAGAATTACTTGGGTGTCCTTTACCCCCACGAAAGTTGAAGCCCGGTAGATATTGGTATGACAAGGAATCCGGTCAATGGGGAAAGGTGAGGCATGTTCAACATGACATTTTCAATGAGTTTCTTTCAGTTCGAAGTTCTGTTATTGCACGTTTTAGAGTTATTTTTTTCCCTAATGGATTTAAATTGCTTTAAATATCTCTATTTTTTGATTTGACAGGAGGGAGAAAAACCAGATAGAATCATAAGTTCAAACTTAAATTTCACTGGGAAACTAAGCCCTGATGCAAGCAATGGGAATACTGAAGTTTACATTAATGGCCGAGAAATTACAAAGCTTGAATTGAGGGTGCTACGGGTGAGCTCTCTGGCTTTTCAACTTGACATTTATCTTATTTCTTTTGTCATAAGCTGTCACTCATAGCGTGATGTTATGGTACATATATTAGATGACAGCCAATGAATTCCAATATTGGATATATGATGTTTGTGCATGTACTTGTGATGCTCTTTGTAGGTTCTCTGAATTATAATTGCTTTGATGAATATCCATTTTTGTGACGTCACTCATTAACTTTCTTGGATTTGTTGAATGTTTATTCATGCATCTTCTTGAGTTAGTACAATTATCAAATAGACCCTTTAATTGATTTAATGTTGTTGAGCCGTTCTAGTTTGATGCGGGACCATTAATAATCTAAAAAATACACGGTGAAATAAGGGCAAAGGGAAAAGAAAGAAGAAGAGAGAAGGAGAATCAACTCAACATATTATTTATTCCACCTAGTTTCTCTCTATTGGAGTACAAAACATACTTAAATACTCGCTAATTGAACCCTAACCCTAATCTGGGGCGAAGCCCATTTATTGAAGTACCAAAAACAATCGAGGGCAACGCCCGTTTATTGACCTACCCTAAATAATCTAGGGCAACACTCATTTATTGAATTACCAAAAACAATCTGGGGCAACGCTCATTTATTGACCTACCCAAAAACAATCTAGGGCAACACCCATTTATTAACCTACCCAAACTAATCTTGGGCAACACTCATTTATTGAATTATCAAAAATTCCCTTGACTCTTGAAAATTAAATTAAAACATAAATTAATTACTAATAACTCAATTAACTAGTAAGACGTAAATAAAACTATATGACTCAATTAACTCTTTTCTCGTCCTGCATCATAGTTTCTTAGTTAACTTCAAAGAGTTGGGATAAGACTTTCCATTTCTAAGTCTAGTATTTAATTTTAGTTTGATTGTTGATTCAATTGGGTTATGTCCTTGTGTGTATATTACTATTGTAGTGGGCTGTAATGTTTGTTACTGGGGAATATACCTTTCCTTGTGGATATGCTTATGATTGTTTTCATATTTCTAGTTTTAATTATGAGGTTGCTTGTGCCATTTGGAATGTTTTCCTCAGTTGATTTGGGTTGTTTTGGGTTATGCCTAGATAAGTAATGGATTTGTATGCTTGTTAGTGGACTATCAGCAGTACTCGGAATGCCGTTGTGGCGGTGCCTCTGTGCCTTTTGTGCTGTCTTTGAAGGGAAATGAATGACAAAAGTTTTGAGAACTGTGAAAGGACTTTGGAGGAAATTAAGAGCCCATTTGGTTTGCGGAATAAACCCCTGGAATAGAATGGCTATTCCTATGGAATAGTCATTCTTTTGTTTGGTAAGTGTCTATTCCTAGAAATCATATGGGCTTTTTAGTAAGTTTTGGTAAGTGAACTTCGCTTCAGTGATGGGGTTGTCCGGGGGAGGTGACGAGAAAGATCTTTTGGATCTTTTTTTTGTCATTAAAAAGGAGAGGGAGTCTATAATTGACATTTCTGCCCCAAAGGTTAAGGGGAAGAGGGAGCTCAAAAATTTGGAATGCTCCATAAATTTTGAGGCTAGAAGCCGGAGGTCTTCTCCGGCTAAGTGCCAGAGCCGGCGGGGGTTTTTTGGGTCTAAAAATGCATTTTCCTTCCCCCCTGAGGTGCAGTAGGGGCTTTGGGTTTTTAGGGCTGTTATTGGGCTTTTGCGGGTTTTAGATTTGGATTTTTTCAGGTTTTTAGGGTGTTTTGAGTGTGGGTTTTGGTTGGGTTACCTATGAATACTTCCTTGTGTATTTTGTGGCGCTTTGCGCTTTTTTTGATATATACAACATTACTTATCAAAAAAAAAAAAAAAAAAGTTTGGGTAAGTTTTGAAAAAAATTAGAAATCATATGGGCTTTTTAGTAATTTTGGTTCAATTCCAATTATGAAATATGTGTTGCTACCAAACTAAAGAATTGGAATAATTATTCCATTCCAACCTCGTCTATTCCCAGTAATACCTATTCATTTTTCTACTGGAATACCTATTCCACAAACCAAACGGGGCCCAAGTCTTTATTTTTCAACACTTTATATCTTTTGACAATTGCTTATGTTTCTTCTTTGGTGATTTGTTATCTTGATTTTTTAGTTCTCTTTTCTCCTACTAGTTAGGTGGCTTTTCTTGTATATTTCTTTTGTACTTGGGGGCACCTTATGCTTTTAATGATATCTTGATTACTTATCAAAAAAAAAAAAAAAAAATTATAGTTTTCGTGACTTTTTTTTATTATCTCTTTTCTTTTTCTAGATAAGTGTTTCTCTTATATACTTTATGTGTACTTGGATGTGCCCTTTGGTTTTTAATGAACATCATTTACTTCTCAACAAAAGAAAATGTTTGTTACCATTTACATGTTGCAATTACAGTTTTTTTTTTTTTTTTTTACTTTTGAGAAACCTTTTTTTAGTAGAGAACAATTATCAAGTAATATACTGTCTCTGGTTTTGACAGATTTTCTGCCAATAACTTACCTCATGTTGTCCCATAATTGCATCAATTTGTTTTTTTGGTCCAATGAACCTGTGTTGCATGACAGTGAATTGGTACTGTTATCTGAGCTAGATTTCATGGTTTAGTTACCCCACTTGTTAGCATAAGGAAAGGTGATAATTTATTAGGTTGGTAAACTATGGGGCGATGACTTGGAGCTTGTGTGGTCTTAGGCATATGCAAGTGTAACACATACAATACCATATGAAAAGTTATCATCCCATTATTGTGTATGATCAGAAGTCTCTATTTCTCCTTAGTAATCGATTTACTTTAAGAATACTTCTCCAAAAGCTTCCACTGAGAACTTGATCGTAGGGCAAAGGAAATACCTATATTAATAGTAATTGTGTGTTATCTAATGTAATTAAATTAAACTTATAGTCTATATAGCTGCAATTTATCACACATACCTAATGTATTGACAGCTACATGATGAGGCTACCATTTCCACTACATTGGCATGTTGGCATAGATTTGTATTGGACTGTGGCTATAAATTGGTTCTTAAAGAATGAAAATTTCTCTGTTTTACATGAAAATTGACAAGTCCTATTGAGATGGTACCATACTATACTTAGCAATAGGTTTCTCAATTTGTTTTTCCATTGGGCGGGTGTTTTGAACATTCCTCAAGTTTCTTCGTTGCATCAATTTGTAGATTTATGTTCTTCTTTTTATCTTTAAAGGTGTCTCTTTGTATACTTCCTGTGTATTTGGGTTACGCCCCTCTACGCTTTTCAATGATATTCTTGATTATTTATCAAAAAAAAAATATATATATATATATATACCCCCTACCACCAAAAAGAAAAGGGTATGTTTACTAACCTAATTTTTAATACTTTCAGCTGGCAAAGGTGCAGTGTCCACGGGACACTCATTTTTGGGTGTATGATGATGGTCGTTATGAAGAGGAAGGTCAGAACAATATTAGGGGTAACATTTGGGAGAAGGTATGCACTGAAAAACTTTTGATTTGAACCCTCTTTGTGTTGGATCCTGGGAACCTTTATGAAACAGCTCATATTTGCTTTTTGCTAGTCAGGCATCAACACGGTTTGTTTGTACCCTGTTCTCTTTGCCTGTGCCCCTTAGTCAACCTCTTGGAGCAAGAGATGAGCCTAGCAATTATACAACGGTTCCAAATTATCTGGAGCAGAAAAAAATTCAGAAACTTCTTCTTCTTGGACTTCAAGGCTCTGGAACAAGCACTATCTTTAAGCAGGTACAGCACTCCAGCTCCATTGCAAACTGATTATGCATTTCTGCATCTGCAAATGCAGTTTCCATGTTGTAGGACATGTCATAATATTGGGTAATATCATAACACAACCAAATTGAGTTGAAATGCTGACTCCCGTGAATTGCACAGGGAGTGGTTTGTTTCATTATACTTCACATTCTTATCAGCATATAATCTACAACTAAAATGCTAACTATACATCAAGTGTTTGTCATTCATCAGGTCTTGTGTTTCTCAGAGTGCTGAATCTTCTATCTTGATTGTCTTGATAATTGCTTGACTGTTGAGAAGTTTCCTTATCTTGTGAGATTCCTGTTCCAATTGGCAATCTGTGTCTTACTGGTTGCAATTTCTGTAGATGTTGTTAGACTTGGCGATGATTTTGTATAAGAATTATTGTAGATAAAAAAGTGTAATTGCAGAGAAGTTTAAAAGATGTGCTTGTGATACAAAGGATGCTCTAAAGAACAAATCTTTATTCAACTTTTCAACTGTTGGAGTAAAAGGGATGGCATCCATGTTTTGAGAAAGTGAAATTTTCTCTACTTGAAAGGGTGCTAGTAAAAACTTGTATACTGGGTAAGCATTCATTACTACTTCTGAAACTCTCCTTTAGGGGTGTGAATGAGCTGAACCAAGTTTATGGATTCTTTGTCTCGGCTTGGATGACCCCATGTGGTGCTCAAGCTATACTGGGGCTTGCCGAAATATCTCATGTTACACTGGATCTTTACTCAACAAGCTGAATGAGCTTCAAGTGCATGGTTGGCTTTCAAAAGTAACATGATTTTGATGGTTAAAACTGGTTTTAAGAAACGAGTTTTTTTATACCCAGTACAAGAAAAAGATGCATACGAATCACATATGAAGTCAAACCGACATTGTGTAGTCAGAATCAATCACCTTTTGAGCTTCAATGTGGATTGGAAAAACTCATAACCTATATGAGCTGCCCGTAAGACTATCACTGATTATTGATGTATCTAATTCATAAGCATAATCAAGTTGAGCGGGGAGATAATCATGCTCATTTTGATTAATTAAATGAGCTTTAACTTTGGACTTAATCTCAACTCATTTAACTCACAAACAAGCTTGAATGCACTCTAACCAAGTCTACCTTTCTGGGCTTTAGTTTTTTGACTCAATTTACAGTCTGATTCTCCTTGCAAATGCAATGGAGTTCTTTACTGATTTTATTGCTGTGTGATGACACTTAGAATGGCTATCATTGATTCAAATACTAAGATAAAAGTGTTTGGAGCCATACAATCAAATTTTAGGCGGCTTAGCAATGTTCTGTATAAATTTGAAAAAATTGAATGAGAGAAAGTTTGTGCTTAGTAAAGTGTTCTGTGAACTTTCAGAGGGAGGAAACTTTTTATGAACTGGGAGAATAATTTTCTCTATACAATTAATGACAGACACGAGACAAAATTTCCTCTAATTTAAACTATGTAGGTTAAAAATCTGTAAGAGATCCAATCCATATTCAGGTTGCTTTTGCATTCTTATGAACAGATGTAATCCTTGCCCTCTCCAATTAATGAAAATGAGGAATATCTTAAACTAGTGTATGGAGACTTTGAGAGAATGAAGTTTTTGTGGGTTAGGAAATTATGAGGGAAAAAAAAAAAAAAGTGCACATCAAAGTTTTTAAGTTAGCTAGTTAGTCTCTTTGTCTGTCTCATTCTATTCATGCAGTCCATTGCATATCTCATTCTCATTTTTTTAAGCATATGTCAAAACTTCCATCTTGTTTCTATTTTTTTAGGTTTTTTCGTCATATTGTATGTTAGGAAAAATCCCCCGTGGTTAGGTAAAGATTTTGTTATGGACTTATGTAGTAGTTAGGGCTCTCCATCTAATGGCTTTAGGTTTTGGTTTGTTTAAGAGTTGGATCCACGTGTCAGGATTTGTGTTTCAGGGACATGAACATGGGAAGAGGCAAATTTTGTTGTAATATCTTGGAGTAGTACGTTGATTACAGCAGATGCCTGTTTTTGTTGATATAGGTCAATTATGCAATTGAGTACATTTAATTTATCGTGTCTCAACCTAGGAGCCTAGGATGCAAATCCAGAGGTTGACCTGGATTTGGATGGAATCCTTAAATTCATGGACTGAAGGACAGAACACCCCTCAAATCAAGTGATTCCAACAAAGTCATACCCCAACTATATTGACCAGCCACAAGAATGTCAATTTCCCCAAAATGTGATTTAAGGCATTGTTTGCGAGAGTTTCACTAAGGTTTTCATGCTTGTGTTGACCATATATATTTCCCTTTCCTGTAAAGAGATTGTCTAAGACGGGGGCACCCTCATCTCTCTGATGATGAGCTGTACTCATTTTTTTTTTCGATGAATAAGAATCATTTTACTAAAACCAACCAAAACAGTACAAACACACCAGAACAGAGCTGGTACTCAGAAACTTCTTAGCAAGCCGAAACACCTATCTCCTACTTACACTTTCCTCAAAAAAAAAAAAAACCAACTATGACTATACAATCAACTGTAAAAACCAAATTTACAACCAAACAACTACATCTATAAAGCTGCAAACCCAAAGCTTTCCTCATTTTTGCCATGTATCAGTCATATTATGTCACAATCGCAACATCAGCCAGAAGAATCTAAATTTTCCCTGCATGTGAAGACCAAAGTATGCTTTTGGTCAGATCTGCTGAAGCTTCGTTGAGCAAAATAATTTTTTTTTTTAAGTTTGACCTACGTACATGTTACCACAAATTTTGAAACTCTTTTCCTAAAATTTTATCAAAAAAAAAAAAAAAAAAGAATTAAGAACTATAAATTAATGGATATTGTATTGCATGTAGAAATCAATGACAAGTTTCCTAGAATTAGGGAAGCTTGTGAATTCTCTGTGAGGGTGCCCTCATTTTAACAAATCTTTTCAATAAATAGGCCCTAAACAATATATGAGCCTAATATTATCTCTTTTTTTTTTTTTTGTAAGTATGCGGTCAGGGATGTTCGCTTTCAATGTAAACTTTTAAGATATGACGAATCTTAATCTTTGGGCTGACACGCACACGCCCACACATTCATCATATTAGACTCCTAAGCTGCATTTTGTGGTTCCAACTCATTTCCATTGATGTGCATCTTTTTACCTTGCATAATTCGTTGCTATCAATGCTCACTCTCACCTTGTACTTTAATGCCTGAGCAGGCCAAATTTTTGTACGGGAACAGGTTTTCCACAGAAGAAATGCAGGATATTAAGCTGATGATCCAGAGTAACATGTACAGATATCTCAGCATTTTGCTTGATGGACGGGAGCGCTTTGAGGAGGAGGCCATGTCTAGAATGAGAGCACTAACCCCCAATGATCAAAACACTGAAGCAGGTAATATCCCTTTGTTTTTCAAAGTAGTTGTTCTTGCATAGTGGTTTTGGTCTCCACTGCTCACTACCATTCTTCATGAAAGTATTCAGTTGAAGTCCAGAAACTTCAAATCTTTAATGTAAGTGGTGGGGGACTGGACTATGTATATGTTTTTTTCTTTAGTTCTGAGAAATTATATTGCCAACTAGTATCTTTTATGCATACTGCTCTACGAGCTTATATTATTCCCTTTGGCTGCGTATGCATCATGCTGATTGGAAATGATTGCATGTCTATAAGTTTAAAATTCATTGCCATAGTAAGTTGCTCTGGTACTTGTGTATTGAGCCTTGTAGCTCTAAGAAATTCCCATCTCTTTTCTTTTCAAGAGAACTCGAGTGTCTTATATTATTTCAAATGTAGGGTTGGAGTTTCTGAGATGGGGAATCACATTGGCCACATTCTTTTTGCTTAAGTTTCAGCCTTAAAGTAGAGTTACCAGAAATAGTTTTTCCTGGGATAAATTTAATTGAAGGTAAACGTTCAATGAGAAGCCAGTGTTGTGATGCACGGCAGTCAAGGCATTAAAGGGGTGGTGAGAATTCTTCATTTTAACTCTTATGATTTAGTTTTTAACTCTAAAAGTAGTAAAGGAAGTATTCTATGAGAGGTTCCTCTTATATATTATCTTCAACAATTCATCTCAACGAGAATAGATGTGTTAATATGCCATGGAGTGTAAGGCTTGTGTAATAAGCCCCTTTAACTTCTGTCAAGGGCAACTAAATTCTTTCTGCATGTCGATATGGTAATGTTGTTGACCAGACTGCTTGCAAAGTTAAGGTATTATTTAATTGAGTTACAGTGCTTCAAATATGTAACATCTGATTTCAATCTTGCTTTAGATGGAGAGGTTGATCCTAATGAAACAAATCAATCTGTCTATTCCATCAACCCCAAGTTGAAGCATTTCTCTGACTGGCTCCTGGATATTATAGCAACTGGAGATTTGGATGCGTTCTTTCCTGCAGCAACTCGGGAGTATGCTCCATTAGTTGACGAGGTGTGGAAGGATCCTGCTGTACAGGAAACATATAAAAGAAAAGATGAGCTTCACTTCCTTCCAGATGTTGCAGAGTACTTCCTGAGCAGGGTATTTCATTAACACCCTCGTTGATATCTCATCTTAATTTGTTTTTTATAATACAGCATTTTATTGTTGCTAATCCTCCTGTGCCAGTGCTTGCATGGTTACAACATGTTTTAACTGTTTATTTATTTTTGGCAAAACTGAGTTCTCTGAAAATGGAAGGTGCCCCTTCTTCCCATCCTAATCTTTCCATTGGTAATCTAGTGTTGTATTTGTTTGTTTCATTGACTATGGATTAGTGGACGTTTATCTCAGTTTCACAATTTTATTTTTCTGCGCCATATCCAATATGAATTATTTTCTACTCTCAAGTGTTTAGCTACATATCAGGAAACTAAGCAGCTTCTTCTACTTGAATGATTATGAACATTGACCCAGTCTTTTTAGGTCCAAGTGGCTGGTTTTAGAACCCATGTCCATGCAATCATTGTTAGAATGGCTACCAAGGTTTTGAACAAAATATATGACCCTAATGTTGTTCTGTATATATGTGAATATATATTTGTATGCACTCAAATTCCTTTTTTCCCATCAAATTAGCATTGTGGTTGTCGTGATGGATGCTACTAGAAACAAATGGCATCACTTGCTGTGGGGATTAATCTACTCGACACAGGAGATGAACATTTTGTTTTAGGTTAATGGGCAATATGATACCATATTCTCGTCTAAATTCTAAAGTTATGTTATTTTATTGCTATTATTGATCTAATTTTTGTTATTCAACTACTTTTGTTCATTAATGTCAACATAATATGATATGCCTGTGTAGAATAAACTATATGATACAAATGACATCTACACATGCATGGTATCTTCTATCAATGTCATGACTGGGCCTTTTGCAGTGGCTGCTGAAGTGACTTGAAACAAATTGATATTTCAATCAGTAATTTTCATGATTAAGAACAAGTGAATAAGCATTATTACTCATCTTGAATGCTAAAGAAGTTAATGTTGTTTCTTTCAGGCTGTTGAGGTATCTAGCAATGAATATGAACCTTCAGAGAGAGACATACTATATGCAGAAGGAGTCACAAAAGGAAATGGTTTGGCTTTCATAGAATTCTCCCTTGATGATCGAAGCCCAATGTCTGAAACCTACACAGACAATGTAGAGGCTCCACCCCCGCCTCTGACCAAGTAATTATATTTCACAGCTCTCTATTCTATGTATAGTCGTAGACAATCCCCGCCTAATCCTTATATTTAGTCAGAAAATCTCCGCTGTAGTATCTGTGATTCTGTGTTATAGCAATTTAGTGCTTTCCATGCATATTGTTGAATTCTACCTCGTGCATGTGATGTTTGACCCCATGTGGCCTGGTTGCACCTACCAAGAACCCTTCAATTTGTTATTACTAAAATTAGGACTCTTATTGTAATTAGTATTATGTTGGAAAGCTAGAATTTTTTAACTTGAGACCTAGTTGAGCTCATCCCACTTGGCCACCTTTTACAGCGTAGCCTATGGTCCCCAATGAAAAATATCAAAAAGATGATTTTAAGGAATATACATGATATTTTCTGGAGCGTATGAATTTGAACTACTACTTTTTCTCCCTTTGGCGTCTTTTATGCAATCATAGAATTCTGAACCTCTTTCTGGTGTTTTTACAGATATCAACTTATAAGGGTAAATGCGAAGGGGATGAACGAGGGATGTAAGTGGGTGGAAATGTTTGAAGATGTTCGTGTGGTTGTGTTCTGTGTTTCCCTTAGTGATTATGATCAGATGGGGCTTGCCTCAGAAAGTAATGGCAGTGGAGTCCTACTTCAAAACAAAATGATGCAAAGCAAGGAGCTGTTTGAGAGTATGGTCAGACACCCTTGCTTTAAGGATACACCATTTGTGTTAGTATTAAACAAGTATGATCTCTTTGAGGAGAAGGTGACTCGGGTGCATTTAAGTGCTTGCGAGTGGTTCAACGATTTTAGTCCGGTGCGGACGCACCACAACAACCAGTCATTGGCCCATCAGGCATACTTCTATGTTGCAATGAAGTTCAAAGACCTTTATGCTTCCATCACAAGTCAAAAGCTTTTTGTGTCGCAAGTTAGGGCTAGGGACCGAGTGACCATCGATGAGGCATTCAAGTATATAAGAGAGGTTCTCAAATGGGAGGAAGATAAGGATGAGAACTACTACGGCGGAGTAGAAGATTCATTTTATAGTACAGACGTGAGCTCCTCACCGTTTGTCAGACAAGAGTGATGTGCTTGAGAGATCTTCTGTGTATTTGCTTTACGGATAAAGTTCAAAAGGGAAACATTTAATATGCTCTGCTTCATTTCCTCATCCATATAAAGTTGATCTCTTTTTTCCCCCGTTTATAATCATCAAAATTTTGATGATATTGGCAAATTGTGCTGGGTGGGTTTTTCCCATTGTCTTGTAGGTGTTGATTGACGTTATCCATGTATGTGTTCATTTGTGGTTGGGAAGAGATGTGGTAGACTAGAACAATGGAGATATGCCTTGGGATAGAGGCAGTTAACGAATTAAGCTATACAAGTAGGTGATAATATCACTGCTTTAGACTTTCAAGTTTCAGAGATTTAGGTTAACAACTTGAAGAAGAAGAAGAAGAAGACGATACAAAATGTTGTGTTAAAACTTTAGTATGTTGACAAAACACTCCACTTTAATAACAAAAGCTTGAGTTGACCATGAGCAAAATGCTCATTTTAAACTTTATTTCCTATTGTGTGCTAAGTGCTCCAAGTTGATGCTAAAACGTGAGCCGACAAAAGCGAGCGTTAAACATTATGTTTTAACACGGAGACATAAAAAAACCTATGTTGCGAATCTTGCAAGGTGCGGCAGCTACCGTTGAAAGAGTGTTTTTCATCAATGATTATTGTTAAAAATTGTTTACATAACTAATTAAGAGATCAGTTGATAAATGATTATTTGCATGCGTACATTAAAAATGATATATTTAAGAGTATAAGCTATGAAGGAATCATGCAACAATTTTAAAATATGAAAACTCATCAAGGACAACTTAATAAATAATGGTAGGCGTGACAAAATAAATCGTAAATTATATTTATATGTTTTAAACCATAATTAAATTTTGTTGAATGGTTTATTTATTTCGATATTTATATTATTTAATATTTTTAATCAATTTTTGTTCAATATTATATTCAAACACTAGAGAAAGGGAAAATGATCATCTCCAATTAAGGGCTTGAGAAGACCCGTGAAAACAAAGAAAATAAAGCACGATCATCATTCATAAAAGTTAAAGAGGATTTTGGAAATGCTTGTTCCAAAATATGCATATGTACATACACTTCTCATATAGGAAAAAGCAACGAAAAAATATTTTATCTAATAAAAAAGAGATATCTACGCATAACGTATTCATCTCCGTATAAAGAAGCACGTTACACATCCATTTTTTAACTATATTTTTTTACAAATTTAATAGTAAATTTGCCAAAAAAAAAAGCAAAAAGAGAGACAAAATGTACAAGAAATAATTTTGTTCAAATATTGAAAATACTTGTTAGACGATAATTACCAAATAATTTTAAAATATGGTCCCTAGTCCCTACTACTAAAACACTTTCCAAAACAAATCACAAAATACTTCAAAAAATATATATAATGCCTAATCTGTGGTGCACCTGGTGGTTACAAAACAAGATAGAGAAACCACCACCTGTATAGTGACACCTACAATAAACTCAATTTTTTTCAACCTTCTTTGTTTTGTTTCTTTTTATCTTCTTTAAATACTTATCAATTTTTTACTTACTCAACTTTCAAATGTAAACCCACCAGATACACCTCTTAATTTCACCTTTACAAAAAATCCTTTCAAAACACAACCGAAAACACTATTCAAACAATTTAGCACATCCACTACTTTCTTTTTCTTTTTTCTTTTTAAAAAAATGAATAAAAAGGAAGCTGAACAAGAAGACCTTAACCTGGTTCAAACATAGCAATATATAAAAGAAGAATAAAATGATAATCACGAAAGGAAATGCACTCTAACAACATAAAGAGAATCACATCTGATTGTGTCTAAGAAAAATTTCAAATACATAGTCTAATAAACCACTCTAAAGCGTAAAACAGCCGTTTTTCATTTGTCTCTAGGGATGGCACTATGGAACCGATGACTTCATGAAGCACAAGAGGCTGCTCCTTTCAGGAAGAGGATTCAACAAAAATAGGCAATAAGAAAGGAAGCATACAGTTGGCCATACTGCCCATGCGACTTAAAAGACGAGTCTCTTTTAATTTTTTGTTTTTTTTTTTTTTTGGTCGCCTTTCCAATTTTTTTCCCTTTTCTGTTAATGAATTGTTACAATGGGCAGAAGCAAATCAAAGGGGGGGAAAAAATCAGGATGCAACAAGATCAGGTGTTTCTGCCTCGATGGATTTCAAGGCAGTGTTCACTTTTTTCAACCAATTGTCCAGACGATCGCGCAAGGATGTGATCTGTGGAATCCCCAATACTCTTGGCTGCACCCAGGATACATGCACTGTTCCCTCAACTTGATCAATTATGCCCTCAATCAGATGAACCTGCAATAAAATTCTCCCAGTGGTTTGTATTCAATCAAAAGTTGTTGCACAAAAATTATGTAGTTGGCAAGGGAACGAAGTTTCCTTCTTTGATGCAAATTGACCAACCAGAATGGTGTGCTTAAGTTTTTTGCAATCCCCAGATAATTTAATGAGAAACATATAATGTTAAAAGTGATTAAACAAAAGAACTGATGTTGCAAGAAACATGCCAAGTAGGAAAGTCGCAAAGGTAGTAAAGATTCACAAAGCATTTAAAGATCAATTACTCTTCATTAATATTTCAAGGACATGGGGACTTACAGAAAGGCTCTTCATAAGAAGATGCTCCACCTCCTCGATAGAAAGTTTTGTGCGCTCTGCAATGATACTCAAAGGTATAGTTCGATCATCAGATGACCGGCTGCAAGGAAACATGTAGCAGTTAATCAATTATGCCAATTGTATCGGGAAAGACTTGTTCCTCTAGCACAAAAACAAAGGTAGAACAAAAAAAAAAAAGACAAATGCTAAACCTGAAAATAATTTCCATCAAGCAGAGAATATTTATCTTTTCCACCAGCTTTTTCTCATTCTCAACTAATGCTGGTTGAGCCCTCAGAGCAGCATTGTGCACATGACATAGTTCCTGATAACGAACTAAATCACCAGAGTTGAATGCCTGAAGAATATAGTAGAGCCACTCAACCTTTGTCCCTAGAAGACTCTTAATCTGCAGAAAGTAAAAGATGTCACCACCCATCATAGCAGGCTGCTAAAAAGAAGCATCTAAAAATTTAGTAAGAGAAAAGACTCAGTATCGAAAATCGAATTCATGTCACTTCTAACATTATTTCCAGCTTCCCATGCCATAAATATTGTCAGAATGTACTTAAATATTTTGTCAGAATGTACTCTTATTTCCAAGAGAATTGTATAAAATTCATAAAACATGTGTGTTCATGGATGGGTAGTCGACTTATATGCATGTTGGTAAACTGCTGAGAGCACTTGGAGCACTCGGAGCGCTACTATGTAGAAGATGGTGCCTTCATGCCTCTTGCGGTGTCTATAGAGGGAAAAGAATTATAGAAATTTTGAAGACCGTAAAAGAACTTTGGAGAAGCTCAAGTCATTATTTTTCTATACTTTGTATCTTTGGATAACAACTTTTATTTCTCTTAGTGATTAGTTACCATGATTTCTTTACTCTTTTCTCCTTCTAATTAGGTATTTTCTCATGTATACTTCATGTGCACTAGGGGCACCTTGCGCTTTTAATGATATCTTGATCACTTATTAAAAAATGAAATTCATAAAACATGTTCAGCAATCTCATTTAAAATATTTGTACTCAAGTAATATCATTGACTAATACGGTTTTGATGTGCCCGTAAACGAAGGAGCCTATGATCAAGTTTGCTGAAGCATTTCCAGCAGTCACAATTAATGAAGGAAAACTTTACGCAATGGATGGTGAGCAGCATGACAATCTTAACTAATTCAACAGGACATAGAAAAAGACCAACATCAAAGTAAGAACCTCAGTCACGATACACTTACAATAGGATGGGCAAGCAATTCTCCAAAGTTGTAAATGTTATCTCCCAGTAGTGCAGAAAGGGACAAATCAAACGCCAGATCCTGATCAATTATCTAAAGGTTAGAACACATGATAGACTAGTTGAAAAAATGTGCATATGGAGGACAATCAGATGTCAGAATTAGTGAACCGTACTATCAAATTAATTTTATAATGATGCTTGATTAAAGTGCATAGATGATAGATGCTATTTTTTGTTCACTAATTGCAACTATTGCAGCAAATTTGAATAAATGGATTTCTCCATACTGGAGCTACAAAAAAACAATGCCAGAGTTTATTTTAAGCTGATCCAAGCTAATTAAAAATTTAACAGGTTTGTGAAGAGTTATTTATTCCATATATGACTCAATACTGTCCCCACATTTGGACGCATTGGTTGAGCTTGAAACCGGACTGCAGTACAATCCCTATCAAACTGTACAACTTGTACCTGGGTAAAATCTTCATTTGCCATCCATGGAGAATGATTTGGTCAAGAACATGACACATTTTAGTTTCGTACTGGTACTATAGCTTACAATTTAGAGATTTTGTAGATATCAGAAGTTCAGAGACAAAAACAAATCCTAAGAATGAAACACTGAAATCACAACAAACTAGATAATATAGAAACCCAAAAAACTATCAAATTCCATGCTATTCAAGCCTTCGAGTAAGAATGTAAGATGACACCTCAAAATAACCTTAGTGAGAGAAAGCAAACCAGGACTTGTCACAGACGACTACATGTAAGCCACATAAAGAAGCGCACAAAGATAATCACATACCAGCTTAAATGATTCTGAGAGAGACTCCACGGACGTATACGCCAGATAAAGAAGAGCACTTTTATAGAACTCAGCAAATTCTTGACGAAATTTATGGAACTGAGATGAGACCCAGTAATAGTTAGCATACACTGATGGATCAATGTCGGTCATGCTGTCAAGGGTACTCTTTCCATCTTCTAGAAGCTTCTTGCACTCTTTTTGGTCCCCTTGCTCAAGTTTAAATATGGCTATTTGCATCTTGATGTAGAGGACTGGCTCTTCAATACGCTGCTCTCTAGTAGCTCGAAGCTTCTCAATCACCCCTTCAAGATAACTAATGGCAGCTTCTTTCTCTGAATACTGCCTAGAAACGATGACAGCAAAATGTGCAAGCTTGAGAAGATTGATTTTAGTCTCAAAGTCGGTGATGAAATTGTGATATAACTGTATGAGAGCATCACCAGCCTGAAATACAATTTAACCAAGAAAAAGGTGTTAGATGCAGATCAGAAGGAAACATACACAGAAAAATCCCATTTAACTTTTTAAGTCAAGAACATGTTGTGTAAAACATGTGACTGGGGCAAAAAAAATCACAACAATATACAGAGATTTTGTTAAAATCTATGTCCAATTCATAGCACCCTGGCCAAATAAAGAACACAGAATTTAGTAGCAATTAATCATGGTTAAACAAAACACTGGGATGATGCGTTGAACTTAACAAGTTAAAGAGATTCTGCATATGAATGGATTTGAATAGAAAATACTGTACTGTGTCCACGTTAATAAGGTCTATTGTTATTCATCAACAAAAAAAAATAGCATGCAAACTAACCTTATGAGAGAGCATACGCATGTTAATAACATAAAATTCTCATAATTAACCGACTTTAGCAACTTGAACTCCAAACCATATATCCCTTCCCCAGAGGAATTTTTTTAACACCATTTGTATAGGGTACAGAAGAAGCATGCACGGTAACCACAAATTCCTTTTTTTTTTTTTTTGGTAATGAAGATGAATGGCAACCAAAATTTACAAATCAATTGCGGTAACTGAAGGTTTGCATCCTCAGTTCTACACAGGAACTACCTAAATGCCCAACTATGCCTGTGCATGTCCTTAATTCCCAATAACTCATCACATCTCACGCTTAGGGGACAGCTTAGAAGATCCATTCATAGCAAATATATAGACAGACTCATAAAAAAATCTAGACAGACTCATTTTGATTTTATCATTTCAATCAATAACTTGATATAAGCCTTTTGAACAATGCAGTCACACTGCTTTGAGATGCTAAAGAGGCAATGCACTATGAACTAGTTACCATAATTTTCTTACTCTCTTTTCTCCTTCTAGTTACATATTTTCTCATGTATACTTCCTGTGTACCTAGGGGGACCTTACACACTTTTAATAACATCTTGATTACTTATCAGAAAATTAAATCATAAAAAATGTCCAGCAATATTGTTTAAAACATTAGTACTCGAGCAATATCGTTGACTGATACGGTTTTGAATGCCCGTAAACGAAAGAGCCTATGAACAAGTTTGCTGAAGCATTTCCAGCAATAACAATCAATGAAGGAAAACTTTACACAATGGATGGTGAGCAGTATGACAATCTTAACTAATTCAACAGGACTTAGAAAAAGACCAACATCAAATCAAAGTAAATGCTAAATGCCCAACTATGCCTGGGCTGCATGTCCTTAATTCCCAATAACTCATCACATCCCACACTTAGGACACAGCTTAGAAGATCCATTCATGGCAAATATATAGACAGACTCATAAAAAATATATAGACATGCTCATTTTGATTTTTTCACTTCAATCAATACACCTTGATATAAGCCTTTTTGAACAATAGAGTTACACTCCTTCGAGATGCTAAAGAGGCAAGGCACTATGAACTATAGAGTAATGCTAGGAGTAGGACTTTTGTTTCCCCATAAGTGATATAGCTTTTAAAATCACCATTAAATTTGGGATGATCACAATTGAAGTTTGATCTAATTGTGATTTTAAAAGGCACATCACCTTTGAGGGAACAAAAGGGGGACAGACGTTCTATTTCTAGCATTACTCATGAACTATATATTAGTTACTCTCTTCTTTTTTCTTTTTTCTTTTTTTTATGAACTTCAAATATTAGCTAATCCCATTTAGTGGGAGTCCCCAGTCTTTGTGATATCAAGACAGCATAACGTGTTGGAGTTTATCATGTTTAGACAACTCTCATAACAGAGAATCCATATATAGGTCAAAAGGGTACTCCAACGGGCAAAGTTTTCCTCCAAACTAAGTTGGAGGAGTTTCCTTCAACCTAATCTATAAAAGTGACATGTGTCCCTTGAACACGTGAGATGCACATGTTTTTTTAATAGCAGGGGCAACGTTGGAATAAATTTTATTAAAAATTCATGTGCATCTCACATGTTATTAAAAAAAAAAGACACATGTCACTTTTATAGACTATGTTGAAGAAAACTCCTCCGACCCAGTTTAGAGGAAAACTTTGTCTGTACTCCAACCATTACTCTAATTCAAGAATAATTAACAAAAAATCAAGTAAATGAGCAATGTTGCATTATACACGTATGTCCCACAAAAGTGGGACAATCCTAATAACCTTCATTTCATTGTCCACCTGCATTGATCACTTCACCTAAGATCACCAATTTTATGTGGAAAGTACAGGTGCTTATAAGAGTTCAATTAGCTCCCTGAATGTTTTTTTCCATCTTTTTTCCCTTTTAAAGATAGAAGGAAAACCAATAATCCTTTTAACAGATGTGTAGAATTCTTATCAAACAAACATATAACCACACATATGTTTTGCAAACACTATACTTCATGAACCTCGGTCAATTGAGGAGCCAAATTGAATATCAAGAACCCAGGGTAGGTCAGGTTGGCTAAGGGCAACTTGTTAATTTCTTAATCTTTATTCTGATGTAAAACAGCTAAATCTTCACGTAAAACTTGATAAGAATTTTACAATTCAATGCAAAGTTCACACTACCCAATGGATTACTTCCAAAATACCCCAGATCCATAATCTCTAAATCCAATGGCACATAAGATTATAAGCATAACAATTCTACAGAACAGACCTATAATCCTCACAACTTCCTCCAATTTATCAGCAACCAATCAAAAACTAAAACAACATGAAAGGAAGTTTATTTAATGCAATACTCATGCACACTTTAAAACCCCTTAATTCCACCGCAAAACCCCATTTTACCACCCAAAAAATGGCTCTAATTCCCCAATCTTCTTCTTCTTCCCAAAAACCCTAATTATACCAACAACAAAAAAAGGATAAAAATTCTGGCGCAAAAATCAAAACGCAGCCGTTTGACGAATCCACAAACCCTAGTCCACAAACCCACGCACAAACGGAAAGTACTCAGAAGAGGAAGAAAGTGGGAAAAGCGAAGGAAACGCGGACCTGAAAGACGGTGAGGGCGACGAACTGCTCGAGCTTGGCGGTGAGCTGGTGCCAGAGCTTCCGCTGGTACAGATCTGCCAGCGAGGCGTACCACTCGCCGAGCTCCGGGTGCGCGGTGCGCAGCGTCTCCAGGTACTGCAGCGGCGCAGCCATGTCTGTGAGTCTCAGAGAAAGAGAGAGAGAGAGAGAGAGAGAGAGGTCTGTGAGAGCTGAACAGTTTATATATTAGATTTGGCCTAAAATAGAGCTTTCGCTTTGTTTTTGGCTCTTTTTATTTTTTTATTTTTATTTTTCTTGATCGGAAAGAAAAGAATAGGAGAAAGTGGTGGAAAACCCGAGTCCGGCCTTCCGGGTTTCCTTCGGCAATTAAAAGAACCCGGCAATTTTTTATTTTTAGCACTCATAAACTCCTCAACAAATTTCATCTTTCATCTTAGCTTAATACAGACTCTCTTCAAACTATTATCCGTATATCAATATCTCCTCAACTTACCAAAAATTATTAATGTCCTTCCAAAGCTAACAAAAAGGCAAAAATAATCATAATTTTATTTTAGTAATATAAAAATACTCCTATAAATTTGAAGAAAAAAAATTTACAAAATGAGAGTTCAAACAGGGGTGGTTTAGGGGTTGGCAAACCATGAGTAATGATATAAGGAAAACTATTATCCTCTTAGAGGCATCCTAAATGTGACGTAACTTTTAAAATCACTATTGAATTTGAGATGATCATTATTTAATTTTGATATATTAGTGATTTTAAATGTCACGTCACATTTGAGAGTACTCTAATCCCCCTTATATCACTACTCGGCAAACCACACCATGCCTATTGAGATAGTTTGGCCACCCCCTCAATTCTTTATTTTTTTGCTCTTTGTGGGTGGTTTGGCCACCCCAAAATAGCCAAATAATAGAATTTGAGGGGATGCTCGGTGGTTTGACCAATAGAGTGGCTTGACCATTTGAAAAAAAAAAATTCTAAACACTATGAGACATGGTCCCCAAGTGGTAGTTCAATCAACTGAGGACCACATCTAATAAAGTGGATGTCACTAGTTCGAATCCATTTTCTCCATTTTTCCTCCACTTGTGCGGACATATAAAACAGATATTAAATTAATTACAATTTTAAATGTATTTCAAGTTGAATAGGATCCTCTCGAATTTAAGTGGCAGCAATGGTCGAAGAATGGAAATCACTCATTCTTAAACTAATACGGTTGTGTATTAGTTAAATCAATGATAGTATAGGTATTTTCGCCCACCCAACCACAAAAGCTTACATAAATAAATGTTGACTATTTCGATTAAGTCGGTTAACTCAATGAAATCGGTTAAATGTCAGTTGATTAAGTCGGTTAATCATAGGCTTTTTATATTAGGCCAAGCCTATTTTTTATGGGCCAAAATGGATTGTCAACCATTTGGGCCCAAATGGTGTTCCATTCAATTTTATGCACTATTTCAAAATTCAAATATATTAATATATAATTAATCTCTACTTTTGGATGTTAAATGATTAATTTTCGATTCACTCTTATAATAAGTGCAAATTTAATATGAAATCAAAATAAAAATCTTAAGTTTGAACCTCATCTCTGTCGATATAAGCGGTGATTTAACGCTCTCGGCCACCAATTAAATTTACAAAATGTGTAAAGAGATAGAAAAAAAAAATTAAAAATTGATTAATCATAATTAACCACACTTCGCCCATTGGCTGTACACTCACCGACTTTCCAAGATGAACCAAATCCACCAACAGCAACTACATTTTCGTTGAATTCATTTTTGGCCGAACCTGCAAAAATAAAAAGGTAATTTCAATGATCATGTCACTCTCATTTTCTTCAATTGGCAAATTCCACGTCATTAAGATTTTTTTATTAACTTCCACATAATTACTTTTTACACCTGGATTTATGAAAATCTATCAATAAATGAACTGCCAAGATTCTTGGAGAAGAAGGTGGATTTTACTCTATTTATAGAAAGAGCCAAAGCTTCTACTTTTTCTTGTCTTTTCTTTTTTCTTTTTCTTTTTTCTTTTTTTATTTTTTCCCAAAACTTCTACTTTAGTTGATGGAATACCAACAAAAATAAGACTCAAGATAACTTCTCAAATGCAATGTCTTATATGGTTCGAGTAAATGGTTGTTACTTGCTAGTGCATTTAAAAATGTAGAAAAATTCACGTTTTAAAATTATATGTAAAAGAGTGTCTCTAAAGGATAGCTTAATAGACTGGAGACCACGCCTAATGAAACAAAGGTTACTAGTTTGAATTCCTTCTCCACCCTCTTATGTGGACATATCAACAAAATTTTTTTTTTTTAAAAAAAAATGTCTTTTAAAACTATATTTAAGAAGTCTTCGGTACCACAAGGGTGGTAGTTGAGTTGGTAGAAGAATTCCTTTCATCCTAGTGGTCGCGTGTTCGAATCCGCTTGCGGTAGTAGATGCGTGAACCAGATGCTACTTTGAAGGGGTTCTACAAAAGGGTTCTACTAACTCACACCTTTGTGGGGTTGTGGTGACAGGCTCGCCTTCCCAGGCAGTAGCTATGGCTCAAACCGGACATTCCACAGCGGGTGGGAACCCCGATGGTAACGCCCAAGGGGGGAAACTACACTGGTCGCCCCTTCCCACCTTTTTAATTAGAAAAAAAAAAGGAAAAAAAAAAAAGAAGTCTTCAGTAACAATTTAGTCTCTGCAATCAAATTTCGTCAAACACTTGACATATTCCTTTAATGTGTCATGTTAGCAACAATAAAATAATGACATGTTAGTAAACAAATATTAAATATGCAAATATGAGAAATGCTTGGTGTCAATAATTTGCGAATATTTATTCTATATTCTCTTACAAATTCAATAGATCAACCATTAGATTTGTAGGGTCCACCATTGACTTATGTGGGTCCACATAAGATCACAAATATAATTTGTACTAAGAGATGGAAAAAATATGAAAAAAAATATTAACACTAATCATCTCTCTATAAATATATGAAACTAAAAAACTATGTCATCTATTTTGGCATACCCAAGTGACACGTGTCATAATCATATCTATTTTGGTTCTCATTGATGCTCTGGTGGGGCTGGGTCAGGCTATGGCTCAGTCGAACTTGAAGGAGCACCTGCGGTTCCCACCATCTAGGCCCCTTCTATGCGACTCCCAGAGGGTAGGTGCTACTATAGTCATGCCTATATATGATAGCCACAATTGGTCTCTCAAACAACCATGGGAGGATGAAGTTTCGACTTCCTCCTCCCTCCTTCTCCCTACTGATCCTCTTTCCCTTTCCCTTTCATGCCTCATATGAGGCCCCAAATACCTCCTCAAAGGTCTGTCTTGCCTCTTTGGAGGCCCTATCCATCGCCTATGGCGATTTATCCTGCATCAAACGCTCCGTCGTCTCGTTCTCCTTCGTAGTTGGTCTAGTCATTGCCATTTCCATCCGCTTCATGTCTCAATTTCGGCATCTCTTTGAAATCTTTTGATTTGGTTTTTTCAAAATCAGATCTGTCCATTTCATGAAGATGCAAGCCCACATGCGCCACCTCATCGAACTCTTGGGCCTTTTTGCTACGGATCACCGCCAGCTCCATCTCCATACGACCACCACGCGGTGGCGCGTGTTCAACAGGCACTGTCGTGTAAGGGCCGACCGCCCTTATTGTGGCTTCCCTCCACCCCTTCCAAAAAAGACCTTGTTGTTGTGTAATATTTATTTACTTTTTATGTTATTTGCTTGTTGTTTGTTATGGGCTTTTACTCTTGTTTTTGTTTTTATGTTGTTAATTACTTTGTTTGTAAGAATCCCTACCACCGTCATTGATGTTCCTGTCCGTCCTTCGGGGTTTGGAGAGGAGTGCAGAACTTTTATAGTTTTGTGCTGTAGTGTCCCAGAATTTTCAAAGCTATTTAAATAGATTATTTTGATAATGATGTTATTTTAATATCCATTGTAGCTAAGGATTTTAATTCTTGGGAAATTTATGAGAGTGGTAATTAGAGAATGGTAATTGGTGAAATAGTATAGGGTTGGTGAAATAGTAAAATGAGGGTATAATTGTAAATTGAAAAAAGAATGAGGGTATAATCGTAAATTGAAGGTGGAATAGTGTAGGGTTGGTGGAATAGTATAGGGTTGGTGAAATAGTAAAGGGTTGGTGGAATAGTGTAGGGTTGGTGGAATAGTATTTGATTTTCTCCTATAAATAGAGCTCTTCTCCTTCAGAATTTTCACCACTCATCTCCTCTCCCATCTCTTGCATATATTCTTCCTTCTTCCGCTTTTTACTCGGTCTTTCTTCTTTCTAAGAGTGTTTACTCAGAACAGAGAGAGAAAGGGCGAGACCAAGCGCTACAAGAAAGAAAGAACACAAGAGATAGCGGACTTTAGAAATTAGTTTCAAAAGATATACTAGTGGTGTTAGTCATATTGGAGCAACTAGATTCCTTCATACCACTTCTAGCTTCAGTCTAGAGGTAAGTAAATTCACTACCCCTTCTAAAATTACTTCATGTCATGCTATTTATATATTCTTGTCATGCTATTTATATATTCTTGTATCAAACTGTAAATGATTATTTTATTTACCTGTCATGGAGATATGTTGCATGCATGAAGGATTTCTAAAAGAATTATTTAGAAAGTTTATATTTCTTTAAATGCTTTTTAAGCACAACAAGTTTATATTTGGAAAAGTTTCCATTTTAAGAAAAGAAAGTTGAGAAATGATGATGATTATAAGAAAGAAAAATGATGATAAACCCTCCTACATGTTGCCCTAAGATGCATCAAAAGAAGTACAAAGAAAAGTACAAGAGATGAGATAAATGTTTATGAAATGAGGGCACATGTATGGAGGAGAGTATTTTTGGCCCCAAGATAAGATAAGATGAGAGTTCGGTACCGATACTCGGATGGAGGCGAAACCACTGAAGGAGGCTATGCCAGAAGGTGGTATTCCATCAACTAGACCGTTGAGTGCACCAAGAAAGAGTTAATTGACGGTCGGGCAGGGCTGAGGCCTCAGTTCAGTGCCATGGTCACAGGACCCGCAACCCTCGTGCACAGGGGTAATAGTGTACATGGGCCTTATTATGAGAAAATGATACTATATTTTCAACGATGATATGCTATGATGATTTACAGAGATTATTTATAATGATGCATTATGATGATGATTTATAAAGATGATTTACAACGATGATCTATTACTAGATGTAATAGTATGTATATGTTACGGGAGATGCAACCGTACATACAGATATTATTATGGCTAGAATTATATTTATTTGCGAAAATGATTTTCAAAACTGAGAACAAGGAGTAAAACTATTTATGGTTGTGGATTTTACTTGCTGGGCCCCCCTTTGGGCTCATTCAGTTTTATTTCTTGTTTTCAGGTAGAAAGGATGCTGGAATAGGAGGCCGGAATGGGGTGGGAATAATTATTAATTTTCAAAGTCTTTTCATATAAGTTATTGTAATGATATGATATTCCGCAACTAAAGTTTAATGTTTTCTAATTTCGCTTGTAATAAAATCTCTTGAATAATGTTTTATACATTTTTCGTATCCTTTAAAATCAAGTACTCTGATAGACCTTATAGATCTTTGCAAAAACTTTTGTTGTAAAAGAAGAAAAGTGGCAAACTCAGCCTTAACGGGCTGGGGATGTTACAATTTTGGTATCAGAGCAAAGGTTATAAGGTTCTGGCAGACTTTTCAAAAAAAAAAAAAAAAAAAAAATTGGGGGGTTAATGAGAAGCCACATTCCGGCCAAGTAGAGTGTGCATTGTTGTGTGGTCTCTAATAAATGATGCATGAGCATTTTTCTAATGGTTAATTTTTGTTAAAAAAAAAAAAAAAAAAAATCATCCTAGTGTGATTAATTTGGAGGATTTTATTATTGTGATCATGTTAATGACGGAGATAAATTTTTATTTTATAGATAGGTTGTGATCTATAGTATCTGCCTATTTGGATTTGCGGCAGTTTTCTAGAGTATCGATTGATAAGGGTATATTTTAAGGTGTCTCGAGGATTTAGAAAAGATTATTGATCATGATTTAAAAATCGTATGATGATTTTATAGATTTAGGTTGCGAGATGATTTGTGAAATTAACTTGGCGACAAAATGGTTTTATGGATTTAGGTTGTGAGACAAATTGTGTAAGTGATTTGGTAATGAATGGTCTTATGGATGTCGGTTGTGAAATGATTCTTGAACTGAATTAATGATATAAGAGTTTATATGAGTTTTTGGTAATGGCTAAGGTTTGGTCGATGACAATAATGATACTATGATTGATGTTATAATATATGGATTGATGAATAAGGATTACGTAGTGGCATGAAGTGAATGCCTAAGTATTGCAGGGATAAATGCAAATGAGGTATACCCTAGAATCTATAAGATATTTTGATATATAAAGTTGTGGTTTAAGGATTTTGATATTTTCAAATGATTGTGATGACTTTAAGGTACAATTCATGAAATCTTTGAGGTGATTCTTAGAATTTGAGGTGCTAGGTTTTCTGTAATTGAGGTAAATTATATTGAAGTGATGCTTAAAGTTTTGAGGATGAATTGATGCTCCTAGGTTGTGGATAATATTTAAATTTTGAGGCATTAGTGGATATGAAATTATGAGAAATTTTAGTTACATGCCAAAGCTTTTGATATAATTTTCTTTTACTAAGTAAAGAAAATGGATTATTATTCTTGAGGTAAATTGAAGCATAAAGGTAAGAGTTGAAAGACAATATGATACAGTGATATAATATAGTGACATGATCAAAATTTCTCTTATAAGATATATGTTCAATGATATTAAGGTATTTTAGAGGTTGAAAACATGTGATAGTGCATACTTAGATGTTTTATTGAGTGATTAACTTTTTTTAAACAGATTGTTTGTTTAAAGGAAGTTATTACAATGACAGAATGATTTCATAATGAATATTGAATGAGCACTGAATGATTACGAAAAGAAATGTTTGGAGAACAAGCTCCTTATAATATTACATACCAGTGTCCATAAAAAAAAAAAAAAAAAAAAAAAAGAGAAGGGAATTTGTTGCATAAAGAGATACGTGGTAATGATGAGCAGATGATTCCTCAGAGCTGCTCCAGGAAGATTATTTCTGCACAGAGAAAACCTAGTATGAGCATAATCGTATATTTATATAATTGAATTATCAAATAGAATATTTATTTCTAATGAGGTACCTGACTAGAGCGTGTGCGGAGAGACTTGCAACACCCCTGAACATCGACCCGGAGTTTTTCGTGCTGTCGCTGGAGACGTTCGGTATTCTTCTCCATTTCTAGCATCTTTGGTCCCAAGTATTCTGCGTAAGATAACATCATCTTTTTCAGCTGAGTATTCTCCTGCTTCAAATCCACGTGTTTTCGTTTGTAGTATTTGAGCAGTCGCTGTAAGACCCCGATTTGGTTTCTTGAGACTTTCAGCTCAACATTTCTGGCACTCAAACGTTGTGCCATGTCAGAAACTGAAGCAGCACCTTGGATACTGAATGCCAATGAGTTATTAATAGCATCAGTATCCGACCTATCAGCTAAGAACGTTTGATCCCGTGGAATTACGAAACCTTTGGCCACTGCTACAGCAGTAGAATCATGGAGCATGACAGAATCGTGAATAGTGATAGGACGATTGTCAAAGACAAAAGTTGGCTGCCATACGTTAGGATATGCAGCAGGTTCATTAGGGTGTGTAACAGGTACGACGGGATGAATAGCAGACACTTCAGGGGGAACAACAGGCACCTCCGGTTGCACGTCAGGCATAACAATGGGTTGTGCTGCAGGAGCAACATTCAAATCGAGGTTGTTAACGGATGATGCTGATACTCCCATATTTAGGAGAGTAAGGAAAAATAGTTGAGAATACGAAGAAATTGGGAGAGATGAAGTACTGAGAAGAGACTAAGCGTTAGGCGACCTCGGGCCGCGATGGAAATTTTGTCAAAAGATCCCGTGGAAGTAGGATCTTGTCTCCTGTCATAAATTCGACTGAGCTCATTTTTCAAACCCACTGTTCAATCAACGACTTCAAATACCATGCGTGGGCAACTGAATGAATTGTCATGCCAACGCGCACCACGCGCTCGTTCATTACCAGAAATCTTTCCTATAAATTCCCACCTCTTTCTCCATTGCAACACATGCCTTCTGATCATACCCCTTCGCCTGAAATCTTCTGTTAATAGCCTTCCATACAATGAAAGCTCGACTTTTCCTCCTAGTTGAGCGTGTCCTCAAGAGAAAAATGCAGCCTCACGATTTGATTCACAAACCCAACTCCTTATACTCTCAGTAGTAAACCATTGAAGCAAGATTATCGTTGATCATGTCCTGATGAAGCAAGATTATCCTTGATCATGCTTCTCAGGCTAAATATCTCTCTTTCCTTCTCAGTCTTCGTAAATGACAGAAGAGAGAGAGCATCCGATGTGGGTATTTTGAAAGTCTCACATACATGCCATGTCCCGAAATGCTTTTCAAATCTTCATTTCTAGAAAGCAACAGGACTATCTTTCTCTCTTTTCTCTTCTTGACCTTGCAAGACCCAAGGGAGAGAAATTATAACATGAGTGTTTTGGGACATCCAGCTTGGAAACTTACCCATATCCTACTTTGCTTGCTCATCAATTTCATCTCTAGAACGCAGCAAAGCACAGCATGTATTAGTCAAGAATGGATGAGAATCTTACATTTGATGTAATCGTGTATTTCGTTTGAGTTGAAATCATAACTACGAGTTTCTATTATTAAGTTATGATTTATCAAGTAAAGATGTAGTACTGAAAGATTTTCGCTGATATTGTAGCATAAACACAAAAGTTGGGATGAGAAAATAGAAACGGTTGTGTATTTAGAATGAATCGAATTATGATGTCATTTCTGAGGTATATTCATGTAATAATGCTTTTGGAAAATATAAACTGTAGAATGTTGGTGCTATTTACTTTTACAGGCTTATGATGGTGAGAAGTTAATAATTATTAGAGCATCATATTAAAATTTCGTATGCATGATTTGGAATACTGAGATACTAAAAAGAATATAGGCGGGGATGATTTTTACACCTTTTTGATAAAATTGATTAAATTAGATCGAGAGAATTATTGCAGGCTTGAAATAAGGACTATGATGTTTGGAGGTATGAACTATTGATCACATGATTTATTAATTTGATGTTTAAAACCTTGATTGTAGACTGTTAATGAATAACTCGATCGTTGTTATTGAGGTTGGAAAGAAACAATGGAAAAGATTTTGAGGTAAGATTTTAGTGTGAATTGATGAATGATTGCAGAAATTGAGACTTTAGACTGTGAATAAGATTTACTCATAGAAGAAGGAGATGGAATTTCAATATGATAAAAGAGAGTAAGCTTTGATGAAGGATTGAAAGGAATATTATCTGAATCCCTCAACTTGAAGATTGGACGATAATATTATAGGTTTTAATTTCGAGGACGAAATTCTAATAAGGAGGGAAGATTGTAGTGTCCCAGAATTTTCAAAGCTATTTAAATAGATTATTTTGATAATGATGTTATTTTAATATCCATTGTAGCTAAGGATTTTAATTCTTGGGAAATTTATGAGAGTGGTAATTAGAGAATGGTAATTGGTGAAATAGTATAGGGTTGGTGAAATAGTAAAATGAGGGTATAATTGTAAATTGAAAAAAGAATGAGGGTATAATCGTAAATTGAAGGTGGAATAGTGTAGGGTTGGTGGAATAGTATAGGGTTGGTGAAATAGTAAAGGGTTGGTGGAATAGTGTAGGGTTGGTGGAATAGTATTTGATTTTCTCCTATAAATAGAGCTCTTCTCCTTCAGAATTTTCACCACTCATCTCCTCTCCCATCTCTTGCATATATTCTTCCTTCTTCCGCTTTTTACTCGGTCTTTCTTCTTTCTAAGAGTGTTTACTCAGAACAGAGAGAGAAAGGGCGAGACCAAGCGCTACAAGAAAGAAAGAACACAAGAGATAGCGGACTTTAGAAATTAGTTTCAAAAGATATACTAGTGGTGTTAGTCATATTGGAGCAACTAGATTCCTTCATACCACTTCTAGCTTCAGTCTAGAGGTAAGTAAATTCACTACCCCTTCTAAAATTACTTCATGTCATGCTATTTATATATTCTTGTCATGCTATTTATATATTCTTGTATCAAACTGTAAATGATTATTTTATTTACCTGTCATGGAGATATGTTGCATGCATGAAGGATTTCTAAAAGAATTATTTAGAAAGTTTATATTTCTTTAAATGCTTTTTAAGCACAACAAGTTTATATTTGGAAAAGTTTCCATTTTAAGAAAAGAAAGTTGAGAAATGATGATGATTATAAGAAAGAAAAATGATGATAAACCCTCCTACATGTTGTCCTAAGATGCATCAAAAGAAGTACAAAGAAAAGTACAAGAGATGAGATAAATGTTTATGAAATGAGGGCACATGTATGGAGGAGAGTATTTTTGGCCCCAAGATAAGATAAGATGAGAGTTCGGTACCGATACTCGGATGGAGGCGAAACCACTGAAGGAGGCTATGCCAGAAGGTGGTATTCCATCAACTAGACCGTTGAGTGCACCAAGAAAGAGTTAATTGACGGTCGGGCAGGGCTGAGGCCTCAGTTCAGTGCCATGGTCACAGGACCCGCAACCCTCGTGCACAGGGGTAATAGTGTACATGGGCCTTATTATGAGAAAATGATACTATATTTTCAACGATGATATGCTATGATGATTTACAGAGATTATTTATAATGATGCATTATGATGATGATTTATAAAGATGATTTACAACGATGATCTATTACTAGATGTAATAGTATGTATATGTTACGGGAGATGCAACCGTACATACAGATATTATTATGGCTAGAATTATATTTATTTGCGAAAATGATTTTCAAAACTGAGAACAAGGAGTAAAACTATTTATGGTTGTGGATTTTACTTGCTGGGCCCCCTTTGGGCTCATTCAGTTTTATTTCTTGTTTTCAGGTAGAAAGGATGCTGGAATAGGAGGCCGGAATGGGGTGGGAATAATTATTAATTTTCAAAGTCTTTTCATATAAGTTATTGTAATGATATGATATTCCGCAACTAAAGTTTAATGTTTTCTAATTTCGCTTGTAATAAAATCTCTTGAATAATGTTTTATACATTTTTCGTATCCTTTAAAATCAAGTACTCTGATAGACCTTATAGATCTTTGCAAAAACTTTTGTTGTAAAAGAAGAAAAGTGGCAAACTCAGCCTTAACGGGCTGGGGATGTTACATGTGCTATTTTCTAGACTTTTTGGTTGTGTCATCTTTGACAGACCATATATTAGAGCCTTAATTGGTGGTTAGTTTTCTTGGTCGTTGTACCAAGAAATCATAGGCCCGTGTCATTCATTTTATGTATTGTCTCTTCTTTTTCTTTTTCTTTTTCTTTTTTTTTTCTTTTTTTTTTTTTTTTGTTTACCAATTCTGATATGGTGGTTTAAGGACCTTTTGTTTGGGTTACTAAGCCCATTAATGTAATTTGTTGTTTCTACTCAAAAAAAAAAAAAAAAAAAAAAACTACATATAAGCGAGTTTTGCATATATCAATAAATTTTTTCTCTCAACTTTCTCACAAGACGGGCGTTTGGCTGCTTTCTCCTCTTATTCTGGTTAGGTGTCTTTATTGTGAGAAGAGGGATATCCTCATTCCGGTTTAGGAATAGCATAATTTTTTGGAAGGCTTAACGGTAGGCCTAGCCAAACAATAAATTGAATTGCAGTAAGATAGCTCCTCATTCACGGGGGAAGATGAGTAATGGTGGTAGAGTTGTGCTTGGGCTGTCTTTGCCATGCACCCTAAAAGTAGAGGCTTCATAATTGTGTTGAAGAACCTCATTATTATTGCTGGATTTTGTAGTTTTTTTAATGGTCAGATTTAATGGTTTAGATTTAATTTTAAGTTTTTTTATTTTTTTTTATTTTTTATTTTTATTTTTTTTTTTAAGGAAAAAGTGTGAAATTAAAACGGTTGACAAAAACTACAACACAAATGGTGTATTTTTTTATTTTTTTTAATAGCACTTAAATCCATTATTACTTTTTGGGAAAAGTATACATACCTCACATTCAAACTACTATCTCATTGTTAATGTTCCTCCAAACTACCAATTGTGTCAATGTCTTCCTTAAACTACTAAACAAAATGTCAATGTCCTCCCAAAGCAAAAAAAAAAAAAAAAAAAAAAAAGACAAAAACAAGTCTAAAAAATTACAATAAGACAAAAATATTCTTATAAATTAGAAAAAAAAAAAAAAAAAAAAAAAAAGGAGGAGGTGACTCCCTTGGGTTTTCATTTTGTTCATTTTAAACAAAAAAAGTTTTTTTTTAAAAAAATAATTTTTAAGATTTTTTATTTTTATTTTTATAAAATGTATTTTTGTCATTAGGGGGACATTGACATTTTTTAATAGTTTAGGAGGACATTGAAGATGACATTAATGAGATAATAGTTTGAAAAGCGTACATGTACTTTTTCTTTACTTTTTAGTTTAGCTTTGTTCTATCTTAGTGCCTTGAGACTTTGTCGATAACACTTTTTTTTTTTTTTTTTTTTTTCAAAATAAAATTATTAGTAAACACTCGCAAAACACTTAAAATTTCTTTCGCTTTACATTTACATTACAACAGAAGACTTTTTTCCAAACAAAAACACAAAAAACAAAAACAGTAAAACACCCTCTAAAGAAACATTACCATAATGGAGTCTTCCAATAGAATGATTACTTACAACAACAAACACCAACCAAATGCCCCACCACTTTAAGCCAACCTAAACACACAGGCCCAACAGATCCAGCCATCAATTTTATGGAGTGGTGGGGGGTAAAATGATTGTCTTTGTGCCTTCCAAACAAAGCAAAGTTATTCTTTAACACCCTTTATTACCACACTCCACATAAAGGTAGAAACTGAAAGCACAATGACAATGGTGCAGTTGATCAGAGCCTTATCTGCAATCTTTCTTCTTTTCCTCCTCTGTTTCACCACCATCACAGCTCTGATTCATTCAGCTGGCTCTCAAGTTGGTGCAGTTTCTTCTGCAGAAAAGCATGGAGTTGCATGGCAAAGGAAGCTGGGGGTGAATCATGGAAACTTTCGTGGCCCAAGAAAGCACCTTGTCAACCCAACAGTCCAGCACCCTTTTGAGGCACAAGAGCTCCCTCTATAGCTTGTTGCTTTCTGTAATGAATATTAGTATTACTATCTGCTATTTCTTCATCTCCCACCCGTCGTTTTTTCAAATCCACCATTGAATTTGTAGAGACGGGTGACGAAAAAATAGCATTTTTTTTTTTTTGGTGTGTTTTTATTGATCAACTTACTTGTTTGTGAAATTGTAACTTCTTGTCTATGGTACTATATATGGAAAACAAATTGTTTTACTTTGAATGTCTGATTTTTCTATGTTTGTGTCGGAAAGACCATTGGATTAAGGAAGACAGTTCTTTGTTTGGAAGTTGAATCCGTTTTCAAAATCTTAAAAACCTATGCAGTTGTGATGTTTTGGGCCGCCTAACCCATTTCTCATTTGGGTTTCATTTTCCGGATTAAGATCCTTAACAATTTTAGAAAAATTGTAAATTTTTAAATTACGAAATTTAGGCCGTTTCTAAACATTGAAACGCTTAAAAAATGTGCCAAAAATGCTTTTTTTTTTTTTTTGAAAATTGACCTAAATTCTGTAATTTGAAAATTTATAATTTCAAAAAAATTGTAAGAGATACTAATCCCACAAATGATTGATGCAATAAATACCCAATCATGATTGCCATTAATATCAATAATTGAAAGACCATAGAAATTTAAAGGAGCCTTCACAAACTGTGGAAGAAAAGAGCTTTAATCTTTTTAATTGATGAGTGGGGCTACAAGTAAAGGATATTCAGCGTTGGAGGAGGACCAAAGGAAAGGATAACATTTTGAAAAGGGACACGTAACCATTACCTGATGAAAGGCTTAAAAAGGTTCTAAAAAATAAAATAACATAACTCAGAATTTGACAAAAATTAGAAATTAAATCTTAAAGCTTTAACTGTAACAATATGTCTCTTATAGTTTCAAGATGCAACCTAGACCCTCAATGAATTTCTCTCGAGTAGAAGTAATAGAAACCCACCTCATCCTTTTTTTTTTTTTTTAAAAGATGAGCAAGAACAAATATAAACAAATAGCACAAATACAAAAGCAGAAAATTACAGAATCCAAAATACAAATTGCCAAAAAGAAAATATAATCTTGACAACAATCTAGCCACAGATTCAAAGAGGATCCTCGAAGGTGGAGAAAGCAATCAATAATGCTACTAACTATACTAATTATAACGACCAATGATAAACGGTGTGTATCAACAAAGAAAACTATCTTATAGAAACCCACTTACACTGCACTCTAGACCTTTTGACGCAAGAGCACCAACGTCTCAAATACCGTCTTGTTTCTTTAACATGTAAACAACTGGTGGTGATTCGTGATAAGCTACTAAAAGTACTAACAACAACTCTCTTAAATTTCATTCATTTCTCTAAACGTAAAGAAAACTTCTAAAAAAAACCTTGAAATAGACTCCTAATAAACTAAATCTCATGATTCAACATCAATAACCGATAGAACCGATAGAAGAGTAATGCTTAATGTCACTCTTATATCCTCTTTGTGTCCTCCTAAACTGATGTGACTTTTAAAATTATCATTGAATCAAAATCTAATAATAATCTATCATAAATCCAATGATAATTTCAAGAGACACATCAATTTTGGAAAAACACAAAAAAGACATAGATCTTTCTTTTAACATTACTCCTTGTAGAAATAACAAATAACAACGTTAATCTTCTATGTGCAGGCATAAAGTTTGAAGAATTCCAGTTGTTCAGTCCAATCCTGGGAAAACTCAGTGCAGCATCATAAAACTAATAGATATGGTTAAAAAAAAAATCAAACAAAAGGGGCTGACACTTCCATATGAGCCATTAATATACATACACAAGGTGTGACTTTGCAAATTATACATTTAGAAATACATATAGGCAAGCAAAAATGTGAAAAAAGGGAAAATAAAAGATTACAAGAAAAAAATATCAAAAGATAAAAAGAGAACATTTGAAATTGGAGGTGACTAATTGGAAATTGTGACAATTCTATTCATTCAAGACTCAATTGCACGTTTTAAATCCCAGATTCTTCAAGTAGGTTCAGAATGTTATGCTCAGGAGCACTGAGAGATGGTAGAATCAGGCGATTGGAGTGGGTTGACTTTTGTTTTGTCTCAGCCGGTTCGGCTTCGAGACCATCGCTTTCCTTCATCACCGGCAAGTCGGCTCTCCTCCGCACACTTGCCGACACTCGCTCCTTCCATATTCTTCCGTCCTGACGACCATGGAAGTAAATATCAGAATCTTAGCAGTTAGAATGCAACTGTTTCCATCAATAAGTTTAGGAATGACTAAATAATATATGGAACTATGTTGTTAAGTCAAACACACCCACACAAAAAAATGCATTGCAAAACCTCCTCTACTGATTTTGAACCATCATGTCATAGTTCCATACATATTCCTAACCATTCTTGCACAAAAATTGTTAAGTCAAACACCCTTCATATCCGTCTGGTAGACAGATGCAATATATCTCATTATGCACAAAAAGGCAAGGCAAGAAAAATTCCATTACTCTCATGTGCATAGTAACCATTGGAATCCTTTTCAAGTCATTCAGCAAAAGTGGCTCACTAGGCAAGAGAATTAGAAAGAGGAAAGTTTATATCTTTCCTTCAAGCCCATTATGAAAAATGTGCAAATCAGATCAATTTCAAGAAGATAAGGGGCTTCGTCTGAGTTCCAGATCTACATAAATAGACCCCACAGCCTTTGACTTTGTATAACTGAGATCGGATTTGGCCGATGGTAGAGACTGCATTTAGATTCTTGTAAAGATGGTTCAAGCAAGGGAAGGAGTTCGAGGTGTATTGGAAGCGAGTTGGTTAGAACAGACGAAAGATGAGTGAGAAAATATTCAAATAGCCAACTTAAAGTATTGCAACTTTGCAAAGTGATGATCATTTCACCAATTGAATATGAAATACTTAGCGAGGTTGTCACATTTGCACTACAGACTTGAGAAATGTTGCAATAATGACTTCACAGAAAGAGAGAGAGAGAGAGAGAGAGAGAGAGAGAGTAGATTTTTCTCAACAATACCAAATAAAAACAATGCCATTTAACAGACATAGGGGAAAGAAAAATAATCAAAGTCCAACAAAATATGAATGTAATTGAAGAATAACATCATGAAGGGGAAATTAGGGCATAGCGACCAGGAGTGAAAATAATTATAGTCTAATGACTATAAGTAAGCTATTTGTATTTGACTGAGTCAAATAACCAAAACTAAAAGTACTAATACTTCAGCAACCGTCCACCAATTCCATTATTCAAAGATAGTACGTTTGCTAGATTGGTACCTAAACTTTCTCTAATGATACAGTTATTTGATTGAATATGTACCAGATTTTTCATTATGTGGAATCTTTTTTATGTTGGACATGAGAAGATGAAGTGAGATTATCTATTTGTTAGAGTGGTACTTAAGGTTACCTCTAGTGATACCTCTTCAATTTATTGGACATGTATCTTATATGGTACCTTCTTTGTGTTGGATTTGGAAGTTGGAGGGGTACCATCTGTTTATTGAAGTAGAATCTAAGGTTATTTAGAATCTAAAGGTTAACTTAAATAGTACTTATAAATTTAATGGACATGTACCTAGAGTTTCATTGGTAGCACCTTCTTTGACTAGGAAATGAGAAGTGGAGAGATACCATTCGTATATTAGACAATACCTGAGGAATGTTCTTGTAGTACCTTCAATTGGACATGCACCTAAGATTACCTCTAGTTGTAATGAACCCAGGGAAAGTGTTAGCCACATCTGCACTATCACCCCAAAAGACTAGTCAATTTGAAGTTTTTCTTATAAAGTTCAGTTAAGCAATGTGAAACTTAGCACCCATAAGTGTCTTTATAAATCACTCACTCCATGTGGGCTAGTCATCTCCCCAAAGTGGGACCGGAGTGTTACAAACTCTCCCCTTAAATCCCTAATGTCCTCGTTAGGGCCACGCCATACAGTGCTCTAGTATTACATGGTGTTACTAGGTGGCTCTGATATTATTTGTAACACTCCAAGGAAAAGTGCTAGCCATATCTGCGCTATCACCCCAAAAGAACTAGTTAATTTGGAAACTCCCTTTATAAAGTCCAATAAGTAATGTGAGACTTAACACCTATGAATATCTTTATAAGTCACTCACTATACGTGGGATTCTCATCTTCCCCAAGTGGGACTAGGGTGTTACACTACTACTACCTTCAGTTTATTGTGCGCTCACTTAAATTTGGATATTGTTGTATTAACTTACTTGCAATTCCATCTTAAAAAGGTCCCAAAACACTAATAGTTTTTTATTGTTGAGCATAGAACCCAAATTTTCCCTAACATGAAAAAAGACTATCTTAATACTTAATTGCAACCAATTTATGCAAGATCCAGTTAATGTCAGCCTAATTTATCCACAGCTTAATCTCTTTGAGGTGATAGCAATTAGTTATATATCCTTCACTCTTACATGTGAGACAACCAATTGTTCAATCTGACATTTCCTTAAAATATTGTTAAAAGCTAAGCCAACTAAATCCAGTGTGGACCCCAAACCGTATATCACTTTGCTAGGCAAAATCAGCCCCACCACGGTTAGCCTAGGTAGGGCGGACATGTAGCTCCCCAAAGTTCAGGTCCCTATACTTAGAGATTAAAAGAAGAACATAAATCAACAAATTAAGAAAAGCTAGAAAAATGGAGAATATTATACGCCTCTGTCCATATATAATAAAGCGAATTAACCAAGATGTTCTTAAGATCTTCCATGACCTCTCATGATCTTCAAAACACTTTGCATTATGCTCTCGCTAAAGACTACACGTTAAGCACAAAGGGGACATCCTCCAAGCGGCTAAAAATGAACGACTACCGAACTAACCTCGCCAACAATCTAACAACTCTATCACCTCTATAGGGCATAACTCAATCTACACTAAAAAGGCTAAAAATTACGCTCCATAATTCTCTGGACATTTCACAATGGAGAAAATGATGATCTATGAATCATTTGCTCCTTTTACACATACAACATCATTCCACCACTATTACCTTTATCTTTCTCAAATTATCCATAGCCAGAATATTTCCAAGAGCCATCGTCCACACAGAAACTCTCAATGGAACATTGACTCTCCACATACTCTTCCAATGAAAAGATGAAATAACTCCTGATACAGTGACCTTACTTCAAACTTCCTCCTCTATGAAGGGATCCACCAAATGTGATCCTCACCACCTTGACTCATTATGAGGGAATACAACGAATCAAAAAAATGCAATCACCAAATTGACCTCCCAATCCTGTATAGATCTTATAAAAGATAAATTCCATTGAATATCACCATTAGAAAACTGAATATGATCTGCAACTCACACCTCCTTACAACAAAATCTTATACCAACATTACCGTCCATCTTTCGCCGGGGGGGGGGGGAGAAATGCAAGATCATTTCTCCACCCACTAAGGTTCTTTCCAAACAACCTTTTTCATTTCCCTCGATTAGTTACCTCTTGAAAAGCTATGGTCTATCGTTCTTAAGAACAGGCTCATGCTGATCAAAAACCTAGAATGCCACATGTCATCTTATTTCAAGTATGGGGCTCCATTGTCTAATAGAACCAACTCAAGACTATAACTAGTGTCCAAAGACAAGATTATAAAATACATACATATATATATGTGTGTGTATTGGCGATTGATTTTAGCATCTTTATTACTTACTTTTATAAGACATTCAAGATCTTTACTGTACAATTAATTTTAAAAAAAAAATTGAATGGCTGAGTCATCCAACATTATAATTTTTTCACAATTAAGTTCCTAATTGTTGTCTTCTTGTCTGCCAAACGGTAGGCCCAGAATCTGAAAAACTTTCTATAGCTATGCTAACTGTCTAGCCAGCAGTATATTTGTAAGAAGAAAAATGCTACACAAACTTCCATTCCCACACTTCCAAATGCACACTCCCTGACATGGCACTAAAACTCACAATTAGATTTTGGATGGATCACTATTGGATTTTTGATCCGATGGTGATTTTTAGTGCCACATCATGGCATGTGCATTTGGGAGTGTGTGTAGCATTTCTCTTGTAAGAAGCACAGAAACATAAAGAAAATAATGGTCAGTAGTTACAAAAAATGAGTCATTCGATAGAGCATATTGATGAATGTTCTGAATATAAATTTTGTTGTAAGCTTTAGTGGAATTTTTTTCTGGTTCTTTTGGAATAAATGCTTGAGGTTTGAAGTCTTTTGGGAATAATAGAATCTTCAATAAACTATATGGAAGTACAGATTATTGTAGTATCAGCAGAAAGTATTCTGTTATGTAATGCATTAGCAATGTAAGAGTTGAATAGAAAATTTAAAACCTTAATTGCCTAACTTATCCTGTGTTCTTACACCCAGCACAAATTTCAATGCTGAAGGAAAGGAGGCCTTCTACAAAATCTGATGCATGACAACTGAATAAGTACATTAAGCATGCTGATTATGATTCTGTTATCAATAAAAAATTTTGGTCAAATATCCACTAGAGAATGACCACTGATAAAACAGTGACAAAAATTGTCTAATTGGGACACAAGACATCATCCACCCAAAAAATAAAACATAAAAAGGCTGATCTACTGTACACTATCCAAACTAACTTGTCCGGGGCAAACCACCACAATGCACACAGACACACTCACGCACATGTGCATGCATCATTTTCTATTTATAACAGAAGATTCTAGAAGAGACAACAAGTTGAAAGCTTACATTAAGAACTGAAGGTTCAGGTAATGGACATTGAATTGGTCTATCATTGTTAAGAGGCTCAGTCGGGTGCTCAACTGGCTTAAACTCCCCTGCTACTTCAATCCCATGAGAAGCAGGAATAGCACCAGTAGCTGCAGCTGTAGCCTCTGAAATTGGGGGCAATACTTCCCTATCATCCTGCACCAGATAAAGCAAATCATTATGAAAATATATCTACCCCGAAAAAAAAAAAAAAAATCCAATCAAGGTGTGAACATGCATACAAACATTGCAACATTTAGCCACAACATCACCAATGAAAATACAGAAATTAGACAAGCTAATGTAACCTAGATGGAAATAGACAGAAAACATGCTATACTTAAAAGCAAGATAAGATGCTTCATAACGACATATAACAAGATAGAACAAATTTCCCTACATGGAAAATTAGGAATAGCACAAACAAATCAATAACGTGTGGCAGCAGTTCTACAATCTTCGCAGATGACATTGTGGAAGCGATAGGAAAAGAACAGAAGTTCGCGACTTCAATTCTAGAAACTCAACAAGCTAACAAATAGCTTAGAAAAGCATAGGAAACTGGAATTTTCACTGTTATTTAATATTTCATTGTCAAAACTGATCTTTCCATTACATTCAGAACTCTTTTCATAATAGAGAATACAAAGCCTCAAAAGGAAAGAAACTAATTGCTAGAAATAATAGAAAAACAGCAATTTCTCAACTATAGAGAATCTTACTAACTTTTTATTGATAAATAATTGAGATGTCATTAAAAGAGAAGCCCCCTAAATAGAGGGGCAAAAAGAACAAGGAAACCATGAAATCTGATCACTAAAGGAGAAACATAAGCAGCTGTCCAAGGATACAACCTAAAGAAGGGAAAATATCCTAAAGTTGGGAAAATATCCTAAAGTTGAAAAACTAAGGGAAATCAAGAAAGTCAAAGCTAACAAATAAACCAAAATCAGTAACTCTAATCTAAGAAGGGAATAAATCATTCTGAAATTGGCACGGAATTTGGATGGAGAGTCTGAATGGAAATTGAGTTAGCATTCTTGTCGGTTGGGAATCATTTCCTTTTATACTTTCACTATCGAAGACGGGATGAAAATCTGCTCAAACAGCATAGTCCGAACTATTGGGATCGCACTCCCACTCAAACATGGGTGTGACTGGACGATTTCGCCAAGATTCTTGAATGGACCATTCACACTCCCATTCGAATGTTGACGCAACCGGTCGATTTGGTTAGGACTCCTGAATGTTCCGTTTGCAGTCCCATTCAAATGAGGGTGCGATCTGGCCATTCTGACTTGTCTTAGGGGAGGGGGGTCGCTGTCCTACATGAGCCCAATGCAGGGCCCCAACGGTCAGAACAGTTCAAACCAATAATGAACCCTCAACACCACATTCTTACTCAAAAGTGTTTTAAGAACAGTTGTGAAATCCATTCAGGAATTCAAGAATTAAGGGTAAGTCAATGCGCAGAACTGAATGGTCAGAAGTCCAAGATCAGGCCGGCTAGATACAATAAGACCAACATAATTCCATAAAAGTGTTTTAAGAACAGTTTTGAAATTCATTCAGGAATTCAAGAATTAAGGGAAAGTTAATGCGCAGAGCTGAATGGACAGAAGTCCAAGATCAGGCCGGCTAGATATACAATAAGACCAACAGTCAAATCCATGTAAAAGAAGGTTATAATATTTCACAAAACTGAAGCTAAATAACGTTATTCGCATTCAAACATAAGGGTCAGATCTTAATAACATCAACAAAATTTAAGACCAAATCAAACCCAACTTCACAATCCATAAAACCCAATGAAATGATTTGTTTAATGATCAACTCAATCCAAAATAAAAATATCTTCTAGACCCAGCGAAAGAAACGCAAGATTACAGAAATGACAGTAAAGACTGAAGAAGAAACCAACAATTTGAAAGGAGAAAGAAAGAGCGTGTTCTTACAAGTGCACTTTGGCTTCGTCGATGGCCAGACCTGCTGACAGAAAACCTTGAGAAAATACCCACCATTTTCTTTCAACTGAAAAAAACAATAAAATTCACACAAAAGGGTCCTCTGATCTCGGCTTTGTTTGTCCGATGAACCAATCTCCCTCTCTAAACTTTGCATAAATAGACCACCGGAACAGTCATTTCCAAACTGTCATTCACACAAAAGGGTCTTCTCGTCTGAATTTTACTAGTCCTATAAAAACCCCGTCTCTGTTTCTGTTCACTACAACTCTCTCTCTCTCTCCTTCTAGACTTTTGGGCGCATGTGGGGAGCGATGATACGTCAGTGGGTTTGCTGAGGTAGCTTGGCGTGATGGGTTTTGTTTGTATGTCTGGATTCTCTCTGTCTCTTTGCAGTAAACTATACATAGGTGAGTCAGTAAACATAAAGCTGTGAATGAGAAGAAAAGGACGGTGAAGAGAATCCATCAAAGTTCTGAGGGACGTACTAGAACAACCCTGTAATCTATAAAAAAAACAGATTTTATTTTATTTTTTTTATAGTACCAAAAGGAAAGTAAGAATATACGTGGCTGTTTTTTTTTTTTTTAATAATCAAAATTGAATAATGTTATTTAGTATATTCTTATATTAGTAAAAATTTATTCTTAAATCAATAAGAGCTTGTAAAGATAAAAAAAAAAAAAAAAATTAATGACTAATTTTTACTATTAATTCATCTCAATTATATAACAGTAGTATAATAGTCTATTAAATCATCAAATTTGAGTTATTTTCCTTTAAACATGAGCTCCGTAAAAAAGATTATTGTAAGATTTCAAAATGTAGTTTTAAATTAGGTAGGTAGATTATATAAAGTTGCTTGCGAGGGTTAAGTATTCAATTGCTTTTTTTTGGACAATTTTACACCACTAAAAAAGACTAATAGGATATTCTCAATTTCAAATGAAATAGAAAAGATCTTATTCATTTTTATTATGTGGGATTTAATTTTAGGAAATACTAGGTGTTCTTCTAGTGTTCTCCCGGTGTTCTCTCAACTGTGATGTGACTTTTAAAATTAGCGTTAAATTTAATATTATTATATTATTGACTTTTAATTTATTGGTGATTTTAAAGACCATATTACAATTAGGAGAACACTAAAAAAACACATAAAATTTTTCTTTAATTTTATCAATAATTTTAATGCAATTTGAAGAGACTTTTTAAATAATAATATAGATGCAGCTAACGCTTTTTTTAAAGCATTACATCAATAATATAAAAAAGAGAACTACTATGTCACTACAGGGTATAATCTTATTCTAATTCACTAACAAAAATCCACCCATGAAGATTCCAATACAAATATTAAGCAAGAAAAAACGAGTACATCATCTTTAAAAATATTTTGTTTTATATAGTTTTGGCATCAACCTCTTTTGTATGGAATTGGAAGGAGTAATCTAATAATTAAGAAAAGGATATAAAAATATTTTAAAAAAATATAAATATAAAAATAAGACTACCATCACAAGATAAGCATTATATGCAGCAAGTGAATAAAATAATAAGAGAGAGACAGGCTAGTGTCCACTGGGCTTACCACAACGTCCTTGTTGGAAAGCTTGCGTCACGCGCCTCTTGTACAGCGTGCCCATCAACAGAACCGACTCCATATCAATAAGTCAATAATTTATTCAATATTTTTTTATTTTATATTTTCTTACAAATTGTTGGACGAGATCTATCATTACTCATATGGGGTCCACCATTATTTATATAGAATACACATAAATTCATAAATTTATTAGTTAATTTATAAGATGATGCGGGTGAAACACCAATCATTTTTCTTAACGATATATATATATATTAAGAAAAATACTATACTTACAAATAAATTTTATAAAAAAAATTTTATAATATAATTGGGTTTTTTTTAAATTAAATTTATCTAATTTTCAATTATGTTATGTTACATCATGATATAAAGAATAAAGAAAAGAAAATTAAATTTGTATAAGATTTGCAAGTTTGAATTAGCCAAGACAAAATTGTTATGTCCTTGTAAAAATAAAGATAAATTATGTTATGCTTTCGTACTTTTTGAAATTGAGTTGAGACCTTAATTCCAATTTAATGATATTTGATGTGGAAATAATCAATATGCCTACCCAATTAACAAAAATGCCTACTCAATAAAAAGGCTTCGAAATTTAAGAGTCATTATTGTACAACTAAGAGGAAGAGATTGATGTTGGTGGTCGTCCTTCAACAACCATTTAACAGTGCCTACTTTGCAACAACCATTTAACAGTGGTTGTTGTTTTACTCGCAATGGATTCTTCACGGAATTTCTTTGCAATTTGCATCGCCTTGTGCGGCCCTGGAATATGTCCGGCTTGCTTATGGTTCTTTTGGGATTATTAGTAATCATCATTGCCTGCTGTTTGGTCCTTTTGGACTAGATCCATAATTTGTTATTGTATTTGCACTGCTTTTTATCATTTGAGCTCTGTTGTTAGGGTCCCCTCCTATTTTGTGTTTATTTTTGTGCTGTTTTAGTTTGTTTTGGGTTTATTGTTGGGGAGCTCACCCTATTTTTGTTTTTAGAATCTCTCACTTCTTCTTCCGTTCGGATAAAAAGTGTAAAAGATCTCTTCATGTAGCCCTTTCTTTATTCAATTAAAAAAATACAAAATAATAATAATAATAATAATAATAATAATAATTTTTTTTTTTTAAAAAAAAAAAAGGGGGCAAGGGCCCATTATCAAACAACCCAAAAAAAAATAAATACTCTTTATAAGAAGCCTCTGTCTCAAAATACCATCCTGACTAGATACAAACCAACCCACCATGGCCTCCACAATGGTGGAATTCGCTACAGACGTTTTTTCTTTTATCTATTTATTTATTTATATTTTAAATTTTGATCTTAGGGGCATTAATGCATTATTATTATTTTTGGGTGATATCTATTATTTCTTTGATGAAAATGTGTAAGTAAAATTGTTAAATTATCAATTGTCCCAAAAGCTTAAGCTTATAGGAATAGATAAAAGTAATCACTTAATCATTCCCTCCTCACATGTGGACTCTATTTTTATTTTTTTTTATTTTTTTATTTTTTTTTATGAAAATTAAAGATACTCTTCATTTATAGATGAAAAAAGAATACAAGAGCCAAAGATTTATAAAGAAAGAACATTAAGCTCTAAAAGAACAATGTTGGAAATATAAGCAGGGGTTTCCTCAATCCAAATGCTATCCATGACGTTCCTGGTCGCCTCCTTTGCCAATCCATGGGTTGCTCTATTTGTTTATCACTTGACATGGCAAATTTTTCAGCGTTGAAGGGATCTCAAAACCATTTTGGTGTCATCCACAATTTTCCCATACCTTAACCAGTTATGCTTTGTCTCCCAAATAGCCTTAACAAGTAACAACCGACAAAGAGTCCCCTTCCAACACAACCTCATAGATGCCTAAATCATGACATAATTCTGCTGCTTGCAAGGCTGCTAAGGCCTCCCCCGTGGTTGGTTCAAAAACTACATGAATTGTCTTACTTTTAATAGGTGATATCCAATACGTGAAATATTTAATTGAAATAGAAGACAAATAACATAGTCAATGTTCGATCTCAGGACCTTTGGATCTGATACCATGTTAAATCACCAATTGTCCCAAAAAGCTTAAGGTCATAGGAAAAGATAAATTGAATCACTTAATCATTATTTTAACGGAAATATCGTATTCAAAGTGATCAGAATACTAGAAGTTTTAGTCTCATTAAATTAAAAGTTGAGACCTCACAACGAGCAATGCTAAAGGCTACATTTTTTTTTTTTCCCGGTAATTATTTCACAATGCTTGTATGGCACTTTCAACCAACTCTAAGATGAGATATTCTTAAAAGAAAAATTAATTCGAATTGCCATGTCGACATATAGGATAAAAACGAAGTATATACCATTTTTTTTTAAATGATTCACCATTTTATTCAATAAACTCAATCAGAAAACTCTTACTCAGCAAGTATTATATTTGGAATAAAAATGGGGTTATCCTTCATCCAAACTTGTTCTATTGACTGACAGAGAGCTGCTTTTGCAAAGCGAAGAGTTGCTTTGTTGGCCTCCCTTTGAACATGCCCTACAACCCAAAAGTGGAGATTATTTATAATGACTCGGGTATGTTCAATCAATTGTCCGTATTGACTATAGTTGGATCCTTCTTGATAGCTATAGTTAGATCGGTAATAAAAGGCGCCATAGTAAACATTGAAACCTAACATTCTTCTTACTCAAAAGCAATACAAAAGAAAAAAGCAATAGAGAACGTGGTGATAGTTGACATATAATTTGGGACAATTTTTATTTATTCATAAATCAATATTTAAAAAACAATATGTATATTTTAAGCTATACAAAATATAAAAAGCACATAAAATTAAAAAAATATATGATTCTCACGTGTTAAAAAATACTCATTAATAAAGCTTCAATAAACCAATTTATAAAAAAAATTTGTGTCATTGTTGGAGAAACAAAAAAATATCTAACAAGAGAAGCCTTTCGCTTCCACAGTCAACGAAATTCAAAAAACACACTCCACTGAACTACAAAGAATCCAAAGAAAACACATTTCCAGAGAGAGAGAGAGAGAGAGAGGGAAGAGTTGGATGCGATGAATGAAGAGGGATTCGAAGAATGGGACGCAGATTTCCTGGACCAACTCATCCAAGTAGAAGAGCTCGCCCTCTCCTCCTCCTCCTCCTCCGCCGCCGCTATCCAAAATCCAAACCCTTCGCAGCGGCTCTTCCACGTACAACACCAAGAACCGCCGCGTCCTGTCGCGGCTTATTCTCACCACAATCCCACCGTCCGCTACTCCCCTCCGCGAGAGCTCTCTCAAAGGAACTCCGATCACGACTCTTTTGCTCGCTTCTCCAACGCGGCTGCCAAATGCGCTTCTACCTCCTCCTCGTCTTTGGTTCGCCGCCCCGAAAATGACAAAGAGCTCGAAATCGATAGGTTAAAGGTTAGGTTTTCTCTTTTCTTTCGAATTATTATTTGTACACGTATATGAGTGTATGTTTATGAAACTAAGCGTTGAAGAATTCTTGTTCCTGTTCTTCGCAACTTTTATTGAATTTTCTGTGGATTTAGTGGTCTTTGTATGTTATTGAGAGAGATTTGAGCTGGTTTTTGATTTGTTCCTTGTGTGAACTTTGGCTCTGTTATGCTGCTGAGAAAATGCAGGAAGTTAGATAAATAGAGCGTGGTGATTTTTGAGTATTGTTTTTCATACTATTATTCTTTATTTTCGCTGTGTGTGAAAAAAACAACGCCTTTTTTGAACGTGCCTTTTAAAAATCTATTCTGCTAAGTGGAAATCCTGTGTTTGATATATATATTTCGTTTAGAATAATGGATCGAATGAGCTGTAGGAAATTTAGGATAGGGTTACACCGTGAAGAAATTGACGAATGTTGATGATATGAGAAATCAAAATCTTTGGGAAATTTTTCTATTCTAGAAATAGTTCGGGGATTGGCTCTTGTTTGGATTTTTGGAATTATCAAAGAATTGTTGAAATATGCCTGAAATTGGGTTTAATTTGGTGGATGACAATCTCATGTTGAAATCGGGAATAGTTTAATATTATTATTACTATTATTTTTTCCCACTTATTTAACTTGTAATCTATGTTTTGGATATTATCGTACCTTTGCTCCTTGCTCTGGGTGTAAAGAGATTTTTTTGTTTTTGTTTTTTGTTCATGGATTGCTGAAGAACGCAATCTTTCATGTTTGAAATAGTTGGTCAACTTGCAATTTGGATATGTTCTAATTGAAGTGTGCATTCATTATAACTACAGAGGGAGCTTGGACATGTGTTGAAGCAGCTTACAAACCTGGTACATATTATTCTCTTTTCATTTTCGCTCTTACCACTTAACAACCACATCATGCTGTTATTTTCCTCTTCCTTTTCCTTTTCACAGTAATTTGATATATTATTGGATCAGTGATACTATCACATAGCCGCATGTAGGCTTCCTTGGGCTACATAGTATACCCTGTTAGTAGGATTTGATATTTCTGGGTAGTGAATACTAGTATACTACTAATGTTTGTTTTAGTACATGTTAGCAATTTGAGCTTTATGCAGTTCTGAGGTTGTGTTTTCTTCTTGCCATTTGCACTATGTTCCTAAAATGAGCATTAGTTTATAATTGACACATATTATTGCATATTATCTGGCATCTATGTATTGTTTTAGTTTTGCCAATTTTTTTTTGATAAGTAATTCAAATTTTATTATAAGCGCATAGGGGTGCAATCCAAGTACACCAGGAATATACAAGAAAGGTACCTAACTAGGTTGAATAAGAACACAAATCCAACAAAGCTAGAAAATTAGAAAAGCGAGAACTATTGTGGGCAACCATTCAAACATAAAGAGACTTGAACATGATAGCTTTTAACTCTTATCACAGTTTTCTTGTAATCTTCAAAGTTTCAGGCATTGTGTTCTCTCCAAATACATCACATTAAGTACATGAGAGCTGTCCTTCAAACTTCTATATTGCGGTGATTAACAATCTGAGCTCTCCAGCTAGCCAACAACTCCACCATCCGTTGGGGCACAACCCACTCCATCCCAAACAAATGAAAGACCAAAACCCATAAATCTCTAGCCACTTTACAGTGGTGTAGAAGATGATCAATGGATTCCTCGCTCTTCTTGCACATGCAGCACCACTCCATCATTGTTATGTGCCTCTTTCTCAGGTTATCCAATGTGAGAATCTTTCCGAATGCTATCGTCAAAACAAAGAATGCCACCCTCGAGAGAGCCCTATTTTTCTAAATGCTCTTCAAAGGAAAGGGAGGGCCAATGGGAGGGCTAAGTAAATGATAAGAATATCTAACCTCAAACGCTTGCCTTTTGGAGGGGATACAACAAATCTTGTCCTTGTTACCTCATCGCAACTTGAGAGAATATAACAAATTAAAGAATGATGAAACCACCTCTTCCTCCCAATCATATGCACTGATCCAATACAAGTTATATTTCACTGTAAAGTGTCATTAGAAAACTGCATATGATCTGCCACCGAGGCCTCCTGAAAGCGAGCAATACTAAACAATGTTGGGAGAGTTACTTTGAAGGTCTGATCACTGCACCACACATCGTATGAAAATCTGACCTTAGCCCCATCTCTCACCTTATTGGAGCACCACTTTCCCCACATACTATCAAATGAAAGACCAAAACCCATAAATCTCTAGCCACTTTACAGCGGTGTAGAAGATGATCAATGGATTCCTCGCTTTTCTTGCACATGCAGCACCACTCCATCATTGTTATGTGCCTCTTTCTCAGGTTATCCAATGTGAGAATCTTTCCGAACGCTATCGTCAAAACAAAGAATGCCACCCTCGAGAGAGCCCTATTTTTCTAAATGCTCTTCAAAGGAAAGGGAGGGCCAATGGGAGGGCTAAGTAAATGATAAGAATATCTAACCTCAAACGCTTGCCTTTTGGAGGGGATACAACAAATCTTGTCCTTGTTACCTCATTGCAACTTGAGAGAATATAACAAATTAAAGACCGATGAAACCACCTCTTCCTCCCAATCATATGCACTGATCCAATACAAGTTATATTTCACTGTAAAGTGTCGTTAGAAAACTGCATATGATCTGCCACCGAGGCCTCCTTAAAGGAGCAATACTAAACAATGTTGGGAGAGTTACCTTGAAGGTCTGATCACCGCACCACACATCATATGAAAATCTGACCTTAGCCCCATCTCTCACCTTATTGGAGCACCATTCTCCCCACATACTATCATACTTAACAAGTTAACGTCCACCACCAATCTCAACAAAGCCTCCCTTTTCGTGGCATAGCATCATAACCATTTCCCCAAGAGAGCTCAATTAAACAAAAGCAAGTCTCTAACTACCAAGTTGTGATCGGAGTCCAAATCTTCGACCAATTGACAAGATGGAATTTGAACTCCTCTCTGACTCCATCCCACAAGAATCACACTGAAGTTTCTCGATACAATTGGCAACTCCAATTAGCTTGGGGAAGAGGGACAAAAAATAAGTTGGCAAGCTGGATAGAGTGCTTTTAAAAAAAGAATGATCCTACCTCCCTTAGATAAATAAAAACTCTTCCAACCTGCCAAATGACGTTCCATCTTTTCAATAATGCCATCCTAGATTGATTTTGCCTTAAACGAAGCCCCTAACGGAAGACCTAGGTACTGCATTGGCAAAGAGGACACCCTACAACCAAGAATGCTAGCCAAGCCTCCAAAATCTTCCATGGCACCAATAGGGACTAACTCTGATTTAGCCAAGTTAATTTTCAACCTCAAGACAACTTCAAAGCATAAAAACAGACACTGCATATGATGGAGATTAACAGGACTTGCCTCACAAAAAATAGGGTATCATCCTCAAATAATAGACGAGACACTAGGGACTCTTCATTATTCCTGGACCTCACTGAGAAACCTAATAGAAGTTCCCCATCTACAGTGGCTGACAACATTCTACTTAGAGCCTCCATGATAGCGACAAACAATGTAGGGGAAAGAGGATTTGCTATCTCAAGCCATGAGAGCTATAAATGAGAGCTTTAAAAAAACCAAAGGGAGCCCCACTATCAACACAGAGAAACACACTGTTTCGCTATTCTCTCTCTCTCTCCATGACGACGACGAACAGTAGAGGGGAAAGAGGATCCTATGTCTCAAGCCATGAGAGCTATCAAAAAACCCGGAGGGAGTCCTGCTAATCAACACAGAGAAACACACCATAGAGATGCAATGTTTCTTTCTCTCTGTCTCTCTGCTGCTTAGGCTGTTTGATGACTCTTTAATTATGTCTCGCAGAAGGGTCTGTGCAATGGAAAAATGGACTTTATGCAATTTTATTTCGTAAACTTTAATATACAGACCCTTTTCTTAAGCTGTCCTTTTCTTCTTTTTCTTTTTGATAAAATCTACTTATGCAATAAGTAACAAGTTTATTATATTCATTCAGGAACAGGAGTGCCTTGAACTAAGGAGGGAAAGAGACAAGGAAGAGGAGCAGCTTCCATATGTATTTTCCAAGAACAAAGTAAAAGATGTAGACGTTCACTCTTCAAAGAGTACAAACTTGTGAGTTAAAATTCTGTTTTTCTGTCACATAGTTACTGTTGTATATGGTAGATTGGACCTTTAATTTCGAGTCTGCTGATTCTCTATCAGATACAATCACATTGATATACTAAACACTAGAATGTCTTCATAGTGTCCAGGAATTGGCAAACAAGGCCATGTTTCGATGATCCCTCATGCAACATATGACACGCTAATTGACATTGCCAGTGAAATTTCTTTTCAAATATTATAGATACTGTCTCAAAAGGCTTATATTTGTGCTGTACACTGATGTTTCTGTCTTGCTATCTAAACAACATACAGTGCTGCTGAAAAACTAAAATTCTTCTCAAGTCTCTTGGCCAACAGCTAGTAGAAGAATTTGTTTAATTTAAGAGATGTTAAATGGTAGCCAAAATGCACTGGCTGAATTGGACAATGGAATAGATGCACCACATCTGCATCACATGAACTTATCTGTGAAAACAAAATGGACAAATGGAATAGATACTCCCACATTTAGATTGGTGTTGCTTCTTTTGTCACAGAAAATCTCTTTTGGCACCTCTTCACAATGACATCAGATATTGTTGTTGCCGTGAATATAAGGCCCAAGGGCAGACCAAGATAGGTCATAGGTAGAATCCACTCAACCATCCAATGTATTGCCCAATATTGAATGTTGTCCACCTTGCCAACTGGGACAACCGTACCTTTCCTTTTTTTTTTTTTTTTTTTTTTTTTTTTTTTTTTTAAATTATTTTAAAATTTTAATTGGTAAGTTATACACACACCTAATGTGTCTTGAGCCCACGATCTCACCATCCACCCTGTTCCTACAAGGAGGGGAGGTGTCATTTGGGCTAGAGCTACAACATTTTGGTTTTTTGTATTTGGCAGGATCATCATTTTCACCTTTCAGCCAACTTGACTATCTGAGAAACTAAGGGAAGCTACAGCAGTTAAATCTTTTAAATTTTATTGTCTACCGTTTACTGCTATCATGAGAATTTCGTATTTGGTTGTTGTATATTAAGGGGCAAATTGAGGGTTTGTGGGATCTTTTGTGTCATCTTACGTTTCAAAGTCAACAGTATGTGCCAGCTAAAAAAAAAATTGTGAATGATTGTGGCCATAGTGGCAGGGAATATGGAGTTCTTGCTTTGGATCATCATGGGGTTCCACAAAGAATTCAAAATGCAATATCTTCAAATGATCAGGCTGGCTCTTGGGTTGATAGAGGTGAGGAATGAATGGAGATCCTTGTCTTTTTAGCTAACCTCCTCTTTGATCATTCGTCTGACATCTTTGTTATTTGTCTTTCGTTGTACACTAGCTATGCCGACCTATAAAGCCATTGGAGTTCAGACAGAGGAAGCTGGTGATCCTGCTCAAGTAATATTACATGATGATGATCCACTGGCTGGTCATGCTCTCTCTGAGAAGTTATTAGCCATCTGGGGCTCTCCAGGTGACCAAAAGCATGGAAGAAATCTGATTTCCAAGTTGCTTGTGACGTGTCAAACAGACTTCCATGTCCTTTTTGGGTTCATGAGCATGAATGTTTCGAAATTGACAATGGACTCTCTAGCAGATGGAAGTTCTTCTGATGTGGCTTTGAAGTTCCATAAGCACTCCTTTCATACTTTAGAAGCTGCAAAAGTGTCTCACCTCTACTCCATATTGACAAAGGTGCTTCTTTGCTATTGCATTTGCATGTTAAAACAGGAGATATCTCCAGGCTGTAATGAACTGCCTTAAATGCACAAAGCTAGTGCCAAAATCTGCAATTCTTAAAATTTTCCTATGAAATGATTGTAATATAAATTGTGAGCCTCATTTTTCATTATTAAAGCTGAGAAGGATAATTATTAACGTTTGTGGCATGTGCGCACAGAATGTTCTGTTTCATTTGCTTTGTCATTTAGAGGTTAGGGTATGGTGACACACAGAATGTTCTGTTTTATTTGCATTGTCATTTAGAAGTTGGGGTATGGGGACACACACACACACGTTGTCTTCTTAATTGAGAAAGTTCAATATGTAGGAGTATAAATTGTAAAAGAGTGCAAATAAAACTGTGAGCCACTCAGGATTTATTCCCATTATTATGCTACATTGTATATTCTTTGACCAGCTTGTCTACCGGTCTGAGCATCACTTATTTTTTTGGGTTTTAGGATCTTACTGCCTAGATGAGTTAGTTGCATTGTTGTTTCTCATCTCATTAATAATCAGGTTGCATGGGTTGTCTGTAATACCCAGAGGGTCATTTTATTGCCTGTATCCTTGTCATTATTTTAATAAGACCTTTGTAATTGATATTTTATTTTAAACATATATGTTTTTTTTCTCCTAGTGTGAAACTAATTTACTAATATGGTTGAAACTATTTATGGACCTTGTGGTAGTTAAATCTATTTCTTATTCTTAAGAGTACAGTTAAAGGTCAATTTTCTCTTATTTTATGTCTTCAACCAGTGATTTGTTTATTACATACCTGTGTATCTGTATAGCATCGTTAACATGTCTACTCTTGATGAGCTGAATTTTTATGTATTTGATTTGGTTTGTCATGCCCTAAAAAAATTGCTTTATTATCTATTGACTGATTCTTACTGCAGATCAGTAATGGAGTGGTACAGTTGGAGGCCTTGTTTGAACCATTGCTTGATCTCTGTAGCTTCGAAAATGTGAGTTGGTGAGCTATTTTCTTTTTGGACCTTGTACACCAAAAGGAACCTCTTAGATTTTTTTTTTTTTTTTTTTAATTTCAATTTTTTTTTTCTTTTTTCATGAACAATCAAGTGGTTTTATATGGGATTGAGGAATATAAAAATTGGAATCCTTATCCCTAGATGAAGTATTCTTTATAAGAGTAATTGGATAAACTCTGTAGAGAAGGCTAGTAGTTGAATTTAGTTGAAGCAGTCTTGTCTGTCAGCTCACAGGATGGTAGCCCTCTCAATATTGATGGCAACCCAGAAACTTTTCGGTTGAGTTGATAAATAAGATTGTCTTGATATGTTGTTTGCTAACGTTGTCATCAGTTGTCTGATGATTCTCTATATGATATCAAAGAACTCTGTTTTAAGAAATTGAAATTTCAAACCATGTTTCGGTGTGCCTTACTAGATGGCTGAGGTTTGGGGTTGACTTGGGGATTATTTGATTCATTCACCAAATATAAAAAGAGCAAGATCCTGGTTCATGGAATCTGGAATATTTATCTGCTGTCATTGTATATATGTCATATACTGTGAGTTGAGGATTGCAATAGACACATGTTTACATTTTGAAAATAATTCTGTTATTATCCTGTAATAATATTGCTTATATTATATGATTGTATGTGGTGACAATCAATATCGTGTGTGTAACTCATCTTTTATCAGTTTGTCATACCCTTTGTTTCATCTACAACACGTTGATATGACTTGTAGTAAATTACTTGTGTGTTCTATTAAGCGTGTTTTTCATTGTGGTTTAAGTTCCTGCACTCTTGACTGCCACCTTAGCAGGTATATGATACTTTTGTTGGATTCAGTGGTTGTGTTGGAGGACTCTTAAAATGTGTGTATTACTGTATGCCTTGTCGGCATTACAAAATTTTAATGTCCTTATGTCTGATTAATGCTACTTGGTTGCTTTTCTTTATTTCAGTTTACCATTGACACAGTTTTTACCATTGATAGAGTTTTCTTTTTTTTCTTTTATTTTTCTTTCTTGTCTGTTCATGAAGTTTTTTCCCTTTTTGGTAAAGGTGGTCATTGTTCATAGATCTCTACGTATACTCCATGGCTTTTTGAAGCAACTCTTGAGTTTGGAAAGGAAATTCGAAAGAAGGTATCTCACTCTGGCTTACATTTTGTTTTTGTTTTGATAATTTCATTTCATTGTACAATATTTGAAGTACATGATTGTATACGTTTTACTTCGCATATGTTGGCTTGATCTTGGACTTCAACTACTCACATTTATTGTCTCAGATGATAGCTTATTGTCTTTTACATTTTTCAAAATACTTCTCTTTTTATAAGTAATTGAGATGTCACAAAAGCGTAAGGTGCCCCATGTACACAAGAAGTATACCATTTTTCATAAACATTAGAGAAATGCCCAATTAAGAGAAAGTACATATATCAAGAAATTCTAAGAAATGATAAACAAATAGATTCCTTTTCTATATGTCCCTTGGGATGGGAATTTGAAATTGGTTTTACATCATTGTCTTCAGTTTAGATTGATGCAAAAAGGTGACTTCTAATATGCTAAGAAGCTCAGGAGCCAACATTTCTTGTGAGTGTAGTTTGTCGAGCATTTTCTTGTAGCTCTTTATTGGCATATAAATCACTTATAATTAACCAAATAACATAATGTTTGGTAAAAAATAATGTCGTATATTGTTATACATATACGTATGAAAAATGTACAAAGATGCCTGCCAAATTTTTATTTTAATTCCCCCAAAATAAAGGTCTAATCTGGAAAATCCTTAAGAGTACTTTTAGAAATACCATGCTGGGACACAATCAGGATAGAAATAAATGTAATAAGTCAAGGGCCTTTGGGCAATGGTGTTTCTTGGGAAAATTGTCCCATTACTTAATTTCAGATTTGTCTCATTGTACTTTCTGAGGCAGCTGGAAAATAGAGAGGGAATGTGGCGCTTTGGGGAGAGAGAGAGAGAGAGGGAGAGAGGGAGATGACTGAAAAGGGTTCTCTGGTAGTTGGGTGATGATGGAAACTGGTGGAACAGTGGCCATGAAGAAGACATTTTGGGCTGTTGGTTCAATTTCTATGGTGTCCTGTGATCAATTTCTTTTTGATATTACTAAAGATAAGGTTCTTTGTGGCCCATGAATGGTGTTTTAATACTCAATTATGGCAGAATTGTAGTTGGTGGTGCAGGTGATGTCAGTATCTTCTGGCTAAAATGATGCACTTGGTTGTTGCTCTATTGTTCCCAGTGCTGCTGTAACAACATCCTTGAAGCTGTTTGGTTGTTTTAATCATTTTCATTTTATTCTAAATCCTTATAATATTCTTTTGGCTGGAGGACCTTTGCTTGAATTCTTTGACTCTTTGTTTGTTGAATAATTCAATTTTCCTCTTTTTCTTTTCTTTTCTTTTTTTGTATGTCTGCATGCTTATGAACTTATGATTTGATCTTTTCAGTGAACTCTACTCAGGGACATTGTCATTGTTGAAGGACTTTGCTCTGGGAACAACATTGTGGATTCCCATGGATTTGATAGAGGCCTGTTCAGTGTGAGCAGAAATCAAACATCTTATGCAGGCTATACTCCACTTGGGATTAGATTACCTGATGCAGAAATTCCAAACAAGAAGGAAACCTGGAATCATGATGTTTCTATCTCAGTTTCTCTTGTAGACTGGGTTTCTCTAGTTGAAGTTATGCATCAAATTATCATGAGGAATACTGAAGAATGTGTGAAGCTAGAGGCAATCTCAGTCATGAATCTGATTCTAATAAAGTCTGATGCTTATATGGAGAGGGAAAAGTACGTTTTGGAGTGTTCTGTTGATTTTTTTGCTATAACATGAGAATTCATTTCATATCCTGAATGAAATTTGCTTGAGACAGGTTTGGCCAGACAAAGGTGTTTGAAAGTCTTTCACAATCGCTTAGAAAGGAGGCTGGCTTGCGAGTGCAAAAGCATGCTGTGCATCTCTTATATCTGTTGCTGAACTGTATGTTCACATATTCACTTTTCTTTTATATTAAATTACCAGTTATTTCGAAAGCTTAAGTTGATAGAAGAAGATGAATTTAATCATTTAATTTATGTTTTAACACTTACTTTCACGTGTGAGCTCAAATAACTCTCTTAATAAGTAAGGTCCAACATATGAAATATTTAATTGAAAATAGGAGGTGAATAACAGAGACTAAGTTTGAACTAATGACCTTTACTTTGATACCATATTAAATCACCAGGTATCTCAAAAGTTTAAGTTGATAAGAAGAGATGAACTTAATCATTTGATTTATATTCTTACACGTAAAAAAGAAAGAGAATCATCTGAACTTGCTGCTTCTGTCTATCTTAGTAGTATGTCCTGAAATTATTAGGATAAGTCGCTCTTCTAACACTATTACTAGACTCCTGCCATTCTAATTGTAGCTTCAAAATTTTGTGAACTAGATCACTTTTAGCACAGGTGTGTTTTGATATTTTTTAGAATGTCGTATATTTGCTTCTATGATACTTCTATTTGAGCCTTATCCTATGAATTAATTGTGGTCCCCTTTGTTGCTAAGATTGTACTAGAGACTGACCTCTATTGTTGTTTGCCCAAGCCTGTTCACATTGTATCTCGTGGGAGTCGAAGTTAAATAGCTACTACTTGTCACATCTCAGCCTGTTTGCGCCCCTGTTTCTATAGTTTGATTTTCAGTCTAATTGAGCCTATTCTGCCTTACCCTTACAGCTTTTAGTTCTTTGTTTCATTAAAGGTCCAAAACTGTTGGTGACATTCTGCTCTGGTTGTAATGAGGGGGATGGTGCTGTTGCTGTTGATGATAATGCAAGACCTCAGAAATTTATCAAGGTACTTCAAGGCTTGGCAGATTGTGTAGCATGCCCTGGAAATGGTATACAGGTAGGCATGCTATTTAAGAAATCCCCCTCCCTTTGTCTTTTTTTCTTCTAATTTTTTGATTTTCAGACTTTTACCCTGAACTTTGGAAATGGTTGTTAGTGGCATCTGCTTGTGGATGTTTGATTGTATATGACAGTATGTTTTTCTTGGAGGAAACTTTTTTCAGCATATTAATTTGTGTAGTAACAGTGATTACATTGATAAGGCATTTTCACATCTGAGAGGGGTAAGCTTTTGGACGTAGGACACATGTTTAATCGATTTATTATATGGGGGAAGTGAGGGGTAGGGGAGTGAACTATGGAATGGAGGCATACTATCTATTAGAAATGGAGTTATACTTGTAACAAGAAGCTTAGAATGAGTATAGGCTTAGAATGAATATAGGGAGTAAACAGGAAAGTAGAGTTTCCTATGGAAGAATTAGTAGGCACACTTACCACATAAGTTTGTGTCTTGTGGTAGTTGACTGCACATCAAAACTTACTGTTGAAAAGTAGAGGAATACCATTCCTGCAAACAGTAAAAGAAGGGTGAAATTCCTTATTGGTCATTGTGGTTTGCCACTATTAAAAAGCTCCATCGGTTCAAAAAGTAACAAAACTGGTACTTGTACTTCACGTTTATCAATTTGATCATTTGGTCCATCTGCCATCTAAATAACTAATGGAATTTTTGTCATGTATATAAAAAGCAATGTAAAACCCAGTAAAATGATGCCCCATGTGCAAATATGCCACATCAGCTGGAAAAAAAAGTTTTAAAAATTTTAAAAAATGGTGGCAGAGGAGGTGGGTCTTCCCTCTTTGCCATACCTGAAACCTTCATGTGTGGTGTGGGTGGCCAGACCAGCCCCCAGTTTAGAGCTCCCTGAAGGGTTTGGTCGGTCCACCCCTAAAGCTCCCTAAGGAGGTGGCCGGACCACCCCTCTAGGTGAGGGGGTGGTGGAGAGGCCAGAACCACCCCCATCACCACTTTATGTAAATTCTTTTATCATGTGTCAAGCTGATGTGGTGTTTGTACATGCACACATAATTTTATTGGGTCCTACACGGCTATTTATACATGGCAAAAATTCCAGTAGTTTTTTAGATGATAGATGGACAGAAGAATAAAATTGAAAAAGTTGTAAAGTATAAATGCTAGTTTTGTCACTTCTTGAAACGGAAGGAGCTTTTTAATAAAGTGATGAACTACAGGGCTGGGACTAATGAGGTATTTAACCTATAATAAATGAATATGTATATTGGACTAAGGAGAGTGTTAGTCCCATTGGTGCTAGATGTGCAAAACATCTGAAGAATCTGTGCATGTTACCTCATTGTTTTGTTGAGAGAAACAGTTTAGGAGCTTCTGTTTACTCTTTTTGGAGGGCATAGGGTGTTTCTGAGATCTGTGCCAGATTCTTCTCTTTGTCCTTCTCTTGTTTAGTTCTTCATTTTATTTATATTTTGATTGGGGACAAAGGTGACGATGAACTAAACAACAAGTATGCTTCTACTTTTCTTTTAGGGCATGTTTGGTATGCATAATGGCTATTACATTGGGAGAGGGAATTACTATTATTTAGGAATGAGAAAAGCTAAAATGGAATAACTATTCTTATTCCTTAATTATTGTAACACTGGAATAGAAGACTTCCTTTGTTTGGTAGAATGCAATACATCGATGAATAGAATCATTTGTAACTGAATTTCCCAAGACACCCTTATAATAAAATGGCCTAAAATTCCTTGGTCTTGGTGGTATTTCATGAGGTCTAAGGTTCGAATTTCCTTGGGTGCAAATAATTTTTGGGACCAGTCCACCGGCGAAGCCCTACCAGATCCGTGTAGAGGGGGTGCTTTACACGGGTCCAAAGTTTACCCAACATGGGTGGGTGCACGAAGTGGTTTTGCCTTCGAGGGGTTCCTCGTCATCCACAAAAAAAAAAAAAAAAAAAAAGGCCTAAAATGAAACCACGAATTTGAGGATATAGTTGACGTAGATATAAATGATTTGGATCACGAGAAGGAAGCACTGGAAATGGAGACCAATGAGGCTCCTGTGGAAGTTGGTGCACCAGGGACTCTTGTGGGAGACTTGGACCAGAACAACCAGGCAACTGCTCCTCGTCCTGTCAATGATTCAGGGTTAGAAAGAGAATTTGGTAATAGCTGTCATGTCTTTGATGAAAACTGGGATGCCTCACCTCCTAATCATGCTCAAGATAGCCCTTCAGAAACCTTTGATGTCCATCAAAAGGCAGTCAAACAAATGGGTCTTCTGAAAGTGCCGAAAGCTTGCCCTCCCTATTCAAAGCAGCTCACTGGCTAAAAAACAAAGAAAATAGAGAATTTTGTAGCCCATTTTTCTCACTTAGCTCTTTCTTTCTCTCATGGCGGTTCCTGAAGCCACCGAGAATGGGTCCACCTATGCTCTGGACTCTGACCCTCAAGCACTCCCATCTGAAGACCCCACCACCACCACAACAACTGACCCTCTTCCACCACCACCGACCCCGGTCACTGCCCCCAACAGAGCCCGACCCATTAGCTCATAACATTGAGTTCGAGTCAGCTTCCGCATCTGAGCCTCTGGTTCCAGCCACCTCCTCTGGAAAACAACTAGTTGATGGGAGGAATTATTTTTTTCTCTATTGTCACGGGTTTTTGTTGGGGGTATTTATGGGAAGATCTATCGATGGGCTGTTCTTTCAGGAAAGGAATATTTCTCAAAATGAGAAATAACTATTCATGTGGAATGGCTATTCCATTGGATAAAAACTAACCAAACAATGGAATAACTATTCTATAGGAATAATTATTCTATTTCAAGGGTTTATTTTGCATATCAAACATGCCTTTAGTTTTATGACACCTTACCAAATGGTAGAGCCATAAAAGTTTTCCGTTGGAAAAGGGGTTGGGGGAGCCTATATATCATGATATGAAAAACTTTAGCATTAGTATCTTATCTTAATAGCCTATCTTTACTATGTACGGTTCAGTGACAAGGTCACAAAGGTCACAAGCTGATTGATATAATCTTAGGCATTTGTTACGCAAGTGTTTAATTAATAGACATCTTGTGTAAACATTTATATGCAGCACACTGACTAGTGATTGATCATCGTCTCATTTGAAATTAGAAATAATATTATTTTCATAAACATGTCATTCAATAAACTGTATGAAACCTCAGTCTCACATTTCTTGACTTCGGTATATGTTTTTTTTTTTTTTTTTTTTTTTTTTTTTCAAATTAATTGTAGAAATTGGAATTTGTGAAAGATTTGTGAGCACAGTGTTTGTAAAAATAAATAGTCATTTTAAGTTTATGATTAATATGTCGGGTATAATGCAAAATTCGAATTGTAATGAAATGGATGATCCCAAATGGAAAATTGTTAGTTATTAATCTTGAAAAAGAACTCAAGAAGTAAAGAATATAAATAAAAAAATAATTAACTTATAATAGAGTTGTAATATGAATAGGACTATCTTAAACTTATAAAATGCCTACAGAAATAAAGAAGATGAAGAAAAAAAACCTAGAGGGTCAATCGTACTAATTTTATTATTATTATTATCATTATTATTATTATTTTTTATAGTTATCAATCCCAACATAATCTGAGGGTTCCAAAAGCCAAGGGAGGTCATGGCCACCTTGGCCTTCTCCATCTACCACTTTCCCTCTATCTTATATTGAAAGTTCACTTTTTAATTCAAAAAACCAATAAAGACAAAACCATGTCATCTTTGTGCATTTTGGTAAAAGTAATATACTTTTTCTTCTTCATTAACATCGTTCCCATTGCAAACCAAGACACTCAATTTTGAAATGCTGGGAGTTAGTTTTCTTGGTTTCTTTTTAAAATGATTTCCCAATATTCTGTTGAAAATATGTGTTCAAATAATATGAATTACAAAATATCATCTATTTACAATTTTAATTGATTGTATATTCAGGAATTGACACTACGGAAAAGTGCCATTATTGTGCTGGCTTTCTTAGCTTCCTCCGGAAAACCTGGCTTTGAAATTCTTCTGAGTCCCAAGTTCTATAGAGAGGGAAACTTTCTTATGTTGATTTTGCGAGTACTGGTATCTGAGATAGATATAGAAGCAGCAGTTTGTGCTGAGCCACCAGAAATCTCCAAAGAGAGGTAAGCTGTCTCTGGATGCCCTTGGGAAGTTGTATCCACATATTACTTCTTAGGCATAGTTGGCTTTAGTTTTTTTTTCTTTTGCTGCTTATAATGTGTCAATCTGATCCTCATAGTATTGTTATCCAAAATAAGATAATTGCATGGATTTTTTTTTTGGTCAATGGTTTGCTGCTATTGTCCTTTCTCTTTTTTCCTGTGTTCATTTTAATTGTTAATTATAATGTGAGGATTTTGTTATGTAGGACCTTACTCATTCGGGAGGCGCTTATATTACTTAACAGACTTGTCTCCAATGCCGCATATTCTATTACTGCCTTGCGAGTGTTAACAAATAGCAGAGATATGGCCAGCTTGACCATTGACATTGCCAATAGGTTGTCTCGGAAAGATCTGAGACATGGGCAGTCTGATAGCATGACTAGACAGATGAGGGAATCTGAAATTGTTAACTTAGCTCGAGTATTCAAGAAAAGGGTTTACACATATTTAGGAAACAGTATACCCTAGAAAATTCCTTCCCATGGTTCATTTCTTTTGTAATTTGTGCATATCAGCAGCATTCTGTAAGAAAAGCTGTCAGAAGGCTGCAAAGATGAGGGGTAGCCATAAACTCATTTCATCCTTTTTTTTGGTAGCGATGGTAAGATTACCCCCTCATCTGCAAAGTTTTGAGTATCGGATTAAGATCTACAGCAAGTACTTGCAATTTGAGCAGGTAATATGCGAGGGCTCATGTGGGATCCAGCAGCTTGAGTAGATGGCTAGGCAGTCCAAAATTTACTTGGACAGTTGGATCGGTTGAGTGGTCTCAGTTGGAGATGTGATTGCACGCGATTGTGGACTAAGCAAGATTCTAGCTAGGAAAATGGTTGACTTTGCTTCATATGAGCTCTCTCACAATAGTTCAAATTGTTGGCAATTTGGGCAGGTAATTTTTGACGGCCTTGAAATAGTGTATTATGAAGATAATGTCATATAGAGATCCTAGTTTTTGACAATGCAAAAAGTTTTCCCCAAGTTTTTAGCTTCTATTGGTCATTTGAGACGTATAGCAAATCTACTTTACATCTTTGTTTGTTACAGCTCTATTAGTTTCTTGAATATCATGAGGTCAGAAGTTAGCTTGATTTTATATGCTTTGGCAGCGGGCCATGCGGTGGGTGTGGCACAACATGATTGAGAAGGAGATGAATCCAATTTTTGAGAAATTCAATTATATTGTGCCATATCACTTGTAAGAGCATTTTTTTATTAAAAAAAAATGTTGTGAAGCCTAGCATTTCTCTTTATATATATACCCAATCATATAAAAATATAAAATTGTAGACTTGTAATGTTTACTTATTAACATACAACAATAATACTAACTAAAGTTTAGTGTTAACTAAATAGTTAATGCTATTAACTAGTTGTAACATAAAAAACTTTATTTAATTCTCATGAACTTTTATCAATTTTGCAATGTCCACCCAAGGTTTAAAAACTCTTAATTTAGTATAGAATTTTTTTTTTTTTTTTTGCAATCTCACCAATTCGTTAGGATTTTCTGTAAAAGACTAATGGAAGGGTGTCAAATTCTCAAAATACCAGCATTTGTTGATTAAAAAAAAAAAGGGTATGGTGGGTCACCAAATTGACCGTGTGACCAACTATCGTGAGTTAGTAAATCTATGATCGTAGGTCTAGTCATAACCCAACTCGGGTCAAGTGGCTAACTGATCGTGGGTCAACTAACCCAAGTCACCTTGAGACTCACGTTGGGTCACGAAGTGATCCATTGTCTTGGGAAAGAAACCCACAATCGTTGGTCTGGTCATGACCCACATTAAGTCACAACTTGACCCATGTTGAGTAACCTTGTGACCCAATACGTGTCACTTCTCTTTTTTTTTTTTTTATAAATTATTTGATCATGGTTAAACTTGAAGTTTTATAAACTTTTCATGATTATAAAGGTAATTTCACCCCCCCCTTTTCGGTTTGATTTAATGATTGTTCTAATCTAAAATCTAAATAAAATGGAAAGACCTCAAACGCTAACGAATGGGTGATATTGCCAGGAAAGAAAAAAAAAAAAGAAAAAAAAAAGAAGAAGTTTGATACATTAAATTGAGAGTTTTTGAACTTGGGGGAGAGGGGTGGAGACATTGTAAAAGTGATGGAGGTTAAGTGTGGTTCCCATATAACATATTTAACTATTTAACTGTATGCTAATAATTAATGTGTTAATAGATATCTTCTGTAGTTATGACTATGGTATATAATACTATGACATATGGTTAAGTAAATTTACATTTAATACGCTTTAAAAAATTAATATTTATTATGCTAAACTTGTTGAGTTGTTAATGCTAATATGTATTTTCCTCCATCTATAATCCATATAATTGTTTTTGCACATACAACTTCTTCATTGAATATTTTGCCATATATGCTCTAATTTCCGTCAAATTGTCTTCATCTTTTCTTCATTAATTACATTGTGAATAACTTCATTTGAAAAATTAATACGGATCGCACTCGCAGCCCTTGCATCCATCTTTTCCCACTCATCATCATCCATCTTATGAGGTTTCTTCGCCTTCTCCAATAACGTCTTCTAGACTGTTTACTGAATCAAAAGATCTTTCATCCTTCTTTTTAAAAAAGAGAAATTATTTTTGCCATTAAACTTTTTCACTTCATACTTGTTTGCTCGCTATATTTAACGTAATTATCATTTTGAATATCAAACTTTAGCTTTGATATAACTTATTGTGCAAAAGACTACAATTATGGTAGATAAGACACAACAATCGGTAAATATAGTGAGCACAACAAGTGGGAAGAGATGCAAAAAAAAAAAAAAAAAAAAAAAAAAAGGAAAAAAAGAAAAAAAAAAAGAAAGAAAGAAAAAAGACAAAAAGATAAAAAGAAAAGAATCAAATGAGGGGGGTGCTATGACTAAAATGGTTATGAAATGACTTGTTTTGATGATGATAGTGGTGTTGGCCATCTTTGTTCAAGTTGTGGTGCAAGCAAAAAACCCTTGCTTTTTCTATCTCTCTCTCAATCATCCCCCTCTTCTCTCACACTTTTTTCTACATTCCATTACAATCATCTCCCTCTCTCTCCGTATCATGATGCTAAATTTAAATTTAGAAGAAGAATCATTCAAAGAGAAAAAGTACTCTCAAGAAAAAAGAAATCCTGGTATTAACACAAGATGAGAGTAATTGTAGGAGATGTATAAAGACGAGAAAGAAACTCACAAATTTAGGATCCCCATGTCAAAAAATGCACATTTCAAGGATTGTATCAGAAAGTGAAAGGAACTTAAAAAACCATGATCTCTAAGATTGAATTTGTTAAGAATCTCCAATCCCACTCTCTCTATATAGTACTTTTACTTTGACATAAATTTTTCTCTCTATAGTACTTTTACTTTGAAATTTAGTTTTAAATTTTATTTTACTTTGCTTAGGAATTATCAAGTGCTAACAATATTATTTATTGGGAAAAATACATTTTACCCATTTTTCACTATTGCCTCAAATGTTTTAAAATTTGGTAAAATACCCCGACTAAGTTTTTGAAATTGTCAATGTTGCCCATCTTTTACTCAAGTTCGTATTCTTTGACAGAAATCAACCCACGTGTGCTGCACATGAGTTTTTAAGGACAAATGTTCCCAAATTATCCTTAAAAAAAAAAAAAAAATTAAAACATTTGGGGTGGCCAAAACCGTTCCCATTGGCCAAATGGCGGTGGTTGAGTTTCAACCACCCTAAGCCAATTGAATGAGGGTGGCCAAGGGGGTGGCTTGGTTACCCCTAGGTCGAACCACTCTTATTTGGCCACATGGGGTGGCCGAACCACCCCCAAGTCACTTGAATAGGGGTAATTGTGCCACCCCCTTGACCAAATGGGGGCAGCTCTCCTAGGTCTGCCGAATGGCCACCCTCAAATGGCCCATGGGCCATTTTAATAAAAAAGATTATTTATCAAAGAAAATACATATGCAAAGAGTATTTTTCACTTTGATTGAACATAAAAATGTTCTTCTAATGAGTTGCAATAATATTCTACTCAAACTCTTCAGTAATGTCCTATAAAAGTTAGAAGCATTAAAATACGGCGCGAAAATATGAACCATGGAAAAACAAATATCATAATTTTTTAAGTTCCTTGCACTTTCTGATACAATCCTTAAACTGCCTTAATTTTGGCATGGGGATCCCAAATTTGCGAGTTTCTTTGTCTCTTTATGCATCTTTTCTTACAATCCCTCTCTTCTTGAGTTTTTTTTCCTAGAGAGTACTTGTTTTGTTCTCTTTGAATGATTCTTCTTTCGAAATTTAAATTTAGTATAATGATATGGAGACAGAGGGAGATGATTGTAAGGAAATGCGTAATAGGCGTGAGAGAAGGAGGATGATTGAGAGAGAGAAAGAAAAAGAAAGGGTTGTTTACTTACCCCACAACTCGAACAAGGATTGCCAACACCATCGACATTATCAAAACAAATCATTTCATAGTTTTTTTAGCCATAGCTCCTATCCATCCTTTGAATTATTTTGGTTTGAAATTCACGTATTAAACCACAATTTATAACATCTAAACCACACTTTACACCCGGAGTTTTCATTTTTGTGTGCGCGCGCGTCTTTTGGTTTTATTTGAGGCCATGCAATTTATTTTTCAATTGGTTGATTGAGAGGTTAAGTTACCCCTAATGAGTGTGAATAGATAGTCTAATTCCCTTATTTTTTTGTTTAAATTTTTAGGAACGAACATAAGAAGTGCAGACGTTGTTCCTACAATAAGAGTAATACAAAAGAGCACATTGTGCAACGTAAGTTACAACGATGCTATAAAAACATGAAAGGACATGATGTAATAGTCAAGGTTACATATAAAATAGATATTTAAGAATTTTGAATCAATACCAAAGCTTTTTATTGATCATGCCATAACAAGGAGCCCTTTGGTAGAAATATAGTAGCTCCTAAATAAATGAGGGTTGAAGCCATGGCTCATAGTTAAGGTTATAAGTTTATATAATTTTTTGTTACTTTATAGTAAGTGTCTTTTAGAAAACACTATGGATTTGTTTGAGATTGCGATTTCAATAAGTGCGATTTTAAAAATTGCATTTTTTAAATCGCTACTTTTTAAAATTGCAAAGGAGTTTGGGGTATTTTTTTTTTTTATCAAATATTTGTTATGCGAAATCTTAATTTGGTTTAAATCCTCGCATTTTCAAATAAGCACCCCTAACATGCTTATAGAATTCGCAATTTTTTTTTTCTTCTTATTTTAGATTAAGTGCTTTTTAAATCGTAATATCAAACACCTTACATTTTGCGATATCTTTTAAAAACGCAAATTATTTTTGCGAAATCGCAATTCCAAACGCACCCTTAGTAGTGACATTATATTACTACTCGTTGATATTATATATTGGTTTTAAAAAAAAAAAAAAAGTAACATGGAAAATATATATGATTTGAATATATTATAATTCCATACAATAAAAAATATGACAAGATATAATAAAATAGGTAGATTTGTTTGTAGAATCATAGGTATATTAACTATAGCATATAACAAATACATGTAACAGCTATACGAGAGCCTTCTATATATAGTGGTTGGTTAGAACATTGTGATGTCGTTAAAAAAAAAAGAAAAAAGTTCAAATGCTTACATTAATCTTCGAGCAGAGGGCCGGGGAAGGGGTGGTTTAATTCTTTTCATAGAACTTGAAAAGCGAAGTAAACCAATTATGTTGAATCTCGTTCGAACAAGGCTTTGCCACTAAGTCCTCAGTCGATAACGCCTCGGGTTGTTGTATGATAACACTCTTATTCAAACAAGATGATGTCTTGTTCGAATGAGACATGTGATGTAGCACCTCGGTCGAATGGGAATCGGCTGACTCTTCGATCAAGGCTCTCAAGAAGTTCTATGAAAGTTCACCCAACGGGCTCGTTCGAACGAGTTTGGGATCTCATTTGAACGATTGTGTCTCCCTTTGTTTTCTTCTCGAATTCATATGCAGTCTGATCTACATCATCCTTTTCAAAATGGAGAGATTCCATCGTCGAATTTGCATTCTCATCTAATGAGCCTCCCATTTATGGAACATGATGCTTGACGTTGAACATATCAACTATCTTTATATGGTTTTCAAACATCTCCAATGGCTTGATCTTCCTTGCCGCAAGCTTGTTATACTCCTCCATAGGAAACCGATCCTTAGCTAATACGGCCCACACTAAATATCCTTCTTCTAATTCAACAGAATGTAGCTTTTTGTTAGCATTTTCCTTGTTCTTGGCTACAAAATCTTGCAACTTCTGAACTTTTAACTTTATGATCTTCCTGAATCTGAGCAATAAGATCTTCATCCTCAGAGTTCACCAACTTCAAATCAGGAACATGTGCTAAATCCAATGGCACACGAGGATTAGTCCCATAGACAATAAAGAATGGACTAAAACTGGTGCTCCAATTTGTAGACCGATTGTAGGCGAACTCAGATTTAAATACCTTCTGATCCCATGACTTAAGATGATCATCTACCAAACTCCTAAGCAAATCTCCCAAAGATCGATTGACCACCTTTGTTTGCCCATCGGTTTGAGGATGTTAGGCACTAGTAAAATCAATCTTGGTGTTGGACAAACTCCACAAGCATCTCCAAAAAAGGCTAAGAAATCAAGTGTCTTGATCATAAACAATAGACAATGGAAATCCATGAAGACGACAGACCTTCCGAAAGTACAATTGAATCACATTGATCACATCATAAGTCGTATCAGAGTTAAAGGTACTAAGTTCAAACTTTAACTCTGTCAATTCACTCCCATTTAAATTAAATATTCAAAGTATTTGACACCACTTATTAAAAAGGAGTTTGAGCCCACACGTGAGAGGAAATGTTAAAACTATTGAATTATTATATTCTCCGATACTATTTTTGTCTTCTCTTGACCGCTAATCTTTTCTATCAAGGTTTTTTCAGCACCATTAATTCAAAATCTAACAACTTAGTTTCTGCCGATTCTCCAGCATCACCACCGCACCAAGAAATTTCAGCAAATGAGTTGTTTGCACATAATAAATTCTAGCACCCAAATTGCTCTGTGATGTCTAAGTTTAGTTGAATCCTGTATTCCTTGAAGCAATTATTTTCATTTTCAATAACTTTAACTTCTTCCGCCAATGACACTGTTTCCTTGTTCAATAACTTTGAAATGTCAGTATCAGGTTCTTCCATGAATCAAATTTCTGCCACATCATTCATTGAAAATGAACGCTTCTAAAATTTTCAACATTTCAAATATATGACATATTTACAAGTAGATACCTGAAAAACCAGCACAAAAACTTTCATGGAAAATGAAAACTTGGAGCAATCATTATTTATTTTGTATCTGCCTACAAGTCATGCAAAGCTGCAGACTGAGTTCAAGTATTGAGATTGAGGTTTATTGGAACATTTCCAACATGATTGAGTGTACAAAGTTCACAAGCAGAGAATTCTACAAGAAATTTGGTCATTAGGGACAAAACATTCCGCGACCACTCAAAAGTCATTGCTGATAGTCGTCGCTAATTTCCAAAAAAAAAAAAAAAAATTGTCGTTGCTAATAACTCGATGGAAATTTTTTTTTTCGCGCGGGGGCTGCATTGGGAAGCCATCTTTTTCAATACTATTTCCAATATGGAGGAAGTTCATGGCTCCTGGTGGGAGCTGATCCCTCTCTCTCATTTAATCTCTCTAAGGAGTAGACATCCCAAGCACCATCTCTCCAATAGGTAGAGTTGATTTCAGGGACATTTGCAACCTTCCAATAATCCCCACCTTCTATGTCTGGACGTATTGTCATGATTAACTCATCAGGCATGTCAAAAAATTCAACCAGTTTAAGCTTGCTAAGGTGTTCGATACCTGATGGCAGCCTGTGCAAGGATTTGCAGCGCTGCAGGATTAGCTTTTCAAGGAAAGGCATTGCTCCCATTTCTATTGTAACTGTCTTCAGTGCATCCAACTTATCAAGGCCTAAAACCTTCAGCCTCTGAAATCCTTGAGCCTTAAACTGCAATATCTCTCCCTCATAAACTTGCAGAAATTCAAGATGTACAAGATTTGGCAGACCTTGGAGTGACTCAAGCGGATCAACCCTCAATTGACTCCACTTCAAAGATACCTTTGCCAAACTAGGGAGAGAAGATATCCAGTGTGGTAACTTCTCTAAACATCCTGTCAAGTATAGCCGCTGCAGAAATGGAGGAGGGAAAGATAGGCTTTCAAGATCGATGATCTCGTTCTCATCAGTTGATGTTATCGACAAAGCGCGAAGGTTTGTTAGCATGTTAATGGAGGAGCACAGAGCAGCCCCATTTTCTCTTTTGAGCTTTACAATAACAAGCCTCCGCAGTTGATTCAGCCTTCCAAGCTCTTTCATCATATCATCGCCACCTAGATCATCGGCCTCGATGACGCTGAGCTTTTGTAAGAATCGGAGACGTCCAATTTGTAGTGCCATGGCCTTAAAACCATATTTGGAATTGAAGTGTGCATAGGAGTGAATCTCATACCGATACACCAATAGGTGGCGAAGTTTCTGAAGCCGCGAGATCTCAGCAGGCAATGCAGTCACCCATGTGTGTTTAAGATCAAGCGTCTGCAGGTTCTGCAAATTCCCAATTGAGCTTGGAATGATTTCTATCTTTGTGCCTCTCAAGCTTAGATATTTCAGATGGAACAGCTTAGTGATCTCATTTGGGAATATCTTTAGAGGTGCACCTTGCAAATCTAACAAATTAAGTAGCCTAAAATCAAGAGGAAACAAAAGGGAGTTTGAAGATTCAGACAGCGATGATTCTACCCTTTGAAACATGAGCAAAGAACGAAGCCGAGAGATGCTCTTGGTTTCTTGCACATCCTGCGTGGTTTTATGTATCGACAGGCGACGAACTTTTTCCGGCCACATCGTGTTCTGTCCTTGAGCTATGGTTACAAAATTTTGGTCTCTTGACTTCCAAATGATTATCTCACGAAAAAGGTCATGGATGCGACATGTTTTGATCCTCCCTTCACTGGTTGTCCCTGCCACTTGGATTAGGCTTCTGTTCAAGAGCTCATAGAGGTAGCCCTCTGCAACTTCTTCCAACACCATTCCTTCTTTTTCTTTCACAAACCCTTCTGCTATCCATAACCGAATGAGTCTCATTTTGTCAATGAGATGACTTTCAGGAAAGATGCTAAAATAGAGAAAACAAGACTTTAGATAATAAGGCAAATCATTGTAACTGAGTGACAATATCTTTTCCATACTATTGAGTATAACATTTTCTTTAATTTCATCAGCAAGGCTGCGTTGAATCAGATCCCAGTCATCTATCCTGTTCTTGGTCCCCAAAACACCACTGATTGCCACAATTGCAAGTGGCAATCCTTCACATCTTCTGAGGATACTTTCTGTAAAAGTATTCAAATCTGGAGGGCAAGAGCTCACCCCAAAAGTCTTCCTGCAAAATAAAGTCCAGGACTCTTGAGGAGACAAAGGGTTCAAAGGATAGACATTACCATTGAACTCCTGGCAAGAGGCAAAGGCTACTTCAGAGTTGCGTGTTGTGAGCATTACTCGGCTGCAACTGTTATTTGGCAATGTATTTTTGACTGCATCCCAATCATCCATATGCCACACATCATCTAACACAACTAGGTACCTCTGTTTCTGCAGAAAGTTTTTGATGTTTGTTCTTAGCTGATCGGTGCTCATGCTGTCCATTCTTTGAGGAACTGGTTTCCGTTTTATGTTGTAGAGTTGCTGAACCATGTCTTTTAGGAGATCTTCCATCTTAAAAGATTGAGAAACCGTTACCCAAGCGCGGTATTTGAAGTGCAGCTTCACTTGTGCATCATCATATACTTTCTTTACCAGGGTGGTCTTCCCCAAACCTCCCATGCCAACCACCGAAACCACTTCGCGTCCGCTATCATCTCGGATAAGCCAGCTGATCAGCTGCCTTTTGGGCATTTCGATCCCCACCAGGTCAGCTTCTTCTATCAGAAGGGCATCCTGCCGGCGGTCATGATATGTATTTGCAGCAATTTTTGTGTCAACTATTGTAGTTTCACCCTGGAATCTGTGATGTCCTTCCAAGATACCTACAAATCTGATTTTGATGTGTTGTATTTCGGAAGCAATTCGACGGCGAGCTTTCAAATTCCTCACGGAGGAAACAATTTTACTAAGAGAAGCATGAAAATCATACCCAGAAGGATGTGTGAATACAAGGCTGTATTCATCAAGAACATCTTCAATATCATAAGCCACATCTCTCACATGCTTAACCCACGCGCCAAGTTCAGGACTCCTCTCTTCCCTTTCATCAGCAACTCTTAGGAAGGCCTTGATGTGCGCCAGTTCATCTGCAATCCACACAATTTCTTCCTTGACGCCCCTCAGTAGTTGCACCTCTTCTTCTATCAAGGCCACCAGCTTGTCAAGTACATAGGTAACTGCAATTTCAGCCATTGCTTCTCAGTTTTCCTCAAACTAGCCTTTGTGTGTTTTGAGACTGTAAAGAAACAAGGCTAAACAAACACCTCAATTTTCTCTTTTTCTGTTTCTTCGGTGGAGAAACAAGGGTAATTGGAGATGAGGTTTTTGTCTGAATTTTGGGTTGCTATTCTATTATAATAACCATTCTAGTGTTGGGGAGATCTATGACCAACTGGTTCAGGTTGTAGTTGAGGAAATGCTCAAGTTGCCCAATAAATAATCATTTTCATCCTTTCTTCAACCCACTGAACTGGTCAATGAATTCATTACTTGTTCTCCAGACTGCTTCAAAGTTTCTTAAGAAACAATATCAGCATCGTTTGTCAACGCTTTTTACGGATGCTTTTTAGAAAGAAAAAAAATAAAAGCATTAAGAAATAACGTCAAACACAAAATACTCAAAATTACTCACTTTTACATTACATCAAAACGCCGTTTCAACCAAAAATAAAAAACACCCTCTAAAAAGTTTTATCAAATGAATCATTACCTTGTAACTTCTCTATTTCATCCCCTTGGTGATCAATTGCCATGCTGCACACTTCTTTCCAACCCAATTGCAAACTGGTTAAAATTTCCAGATCTATTCTGGATTCCCTTTTTGACACTCAATCTTCTTCATCTGTTCTGCTTAATCTGACTTATCTTGAATCCCAAATTATCGAGTCTTCTTTTTACATAAAATTGTTGAGTCACAGATTTTGACAAACTTAACTTAAAGAACTGAAATTTCATGGTGTCTTCATCTTCTTTGAATGATGTTCGAGTACTTATGTTTCACAAGTAAAGGCAATTCCAATGATGCCAATTTGAAAACTTCAAACATTAATTGTTTACTTTCATTCTGATTCATATTGCATCTTAGCAAACAAGAAAAGAACACCGCCTGTGAAGGCGGCTGGAAAATATAAGAGTTTGAGTGTTTTGTGTTTTGAGTTGTTTGTTAACACTTCTAACTTTTTTTACTAAAAAACGAAAAACTATTCTAAAAAACGTTGTCAAACGAGTCCAATCTTCTTGTTTCTAAGGTATTCAAGCAAACTATTATGAATAAGTAAAAATATTAAAGAGAGCATATACCAAACATGTTATTTGCAGATTATAAATATCCATTTTGTTACCAAAAGATTGAGAATTCCTGAAGACTATTGTAACAAAATCATTAACTCATTAAAAAATTTCAATAATTGACTAGAATGATCATCGATTTTGATATGTCAAATCAGTGTTGGCCATAATAATGCATAAAATAAAAGATGCTAGAAAATTCCTTGTTTATTTTCCCACTCTCTATGGGCCTCTTTGTTGACCTAGGAAAGGAGAAGATTTTATTGAGATCTCTTCCAATTACTTAAAATTAGAGATTCTCAAGTTACGAATTCGTGACCCTTCATTTTAAATCCAATGGTTCATAAAATCATTTAAACCTCGGTAAAACAAAAGCCAACTTAAAATCAAAATTTAATACCTCGATTATACAAAAGCAGCTAGCATTTTATAGACCATTGAATTTAAAATAAAGGGTCTCGATTTCATAACATAAAATTCTCCAATTTTGAGTAATTGGAGGGGATCTCAATCCGTGATAAAACCTTAAAAAAACTCATCTCAATTGTCAAGTAAGACGTTTCCTTTTATTAATAATGTACATAAATTAATCTAATCTTATAGCTTTTGTCATTAGCAAGAAGATTAGATTATTAAAACAACGTTAATTGGTACTCCAAACTTTTTTTAATGCTCACTCTACGTGGGCAATTTGGCAGTGTCAACGAATGTTAGCATCATTGCTACAAACCCTATAATATGGAATTCTCATCTTCCTAATCCTTTGATTACCTCTGGATAAGATTTTTTGTTAAATCTTAAAATAACAAAAATATCATACTCCCTTTATAATTTTTTTTTTTCGAAAAAAAAAAAAAAAAACAAAACAAGTGAAAAAAAAAAAACAAATTCCCAAGGCCATCATCCTTTATTTATGTTTTTTGTTTAGAATTTTATTTATTTTTTTTAAAAACTAAAGCATTAGTTGTATTTTTATAAATTTTAGAAGTATAGTGGACATTTTACATTTTAGACATCTAAGTTAACGAAAAATTTAAACGGTAGGAAGTAAATAAAAGAGAGGTTAAAAGATTAGAACCTCACATTGCAAACTTTTAAAGTTTAGAGATTGAAAATTGTGTGGTAGTTTTGAGAGATAAGTTTTGCCCTTTTCTTAATACAAAGTAAATCATCTTATTAGAAAGTGCAAAAAGGTAAAACCCAAGTATGCATAAGTATACAACCCCAAATTAGGGAGACAGAAAATATTTATGGGTCTTAAAGAATTATGTAAGAGCTTTGAACGCATTTTTACCCATGTTTCTTTCAAGCTCAGTACCTCAAAGGGAAATTTTGGCTAGACAATCTTTTGTGCTCTTCAAATATAATACTCTGAACCAGAAATACATAGAAGAAACAAAAACAATGTAGGCATGGATCATTCAGCAAAGTGTTAAATATTGACCCACAAGCCGTCACCAAGAGAGTGTTGTAATATTACAGCAATTGCACAACTAATGCTCAAAGAAATTAAAAGAAACACTATGTTTATTAAAAAAATAATAATAAATAAATTCCATTAGAGAATAGGAAGAAGGAAATGAAAAAGAATTAATATAATTTAATAGTCGGCCCGTAGCAACAAATGTGTTTCTCCACAAAGAGGTGTGAGAAAAACAATAACTTACAGATGAGAAGGATTATGGCCTATCCACAGAGGCCATAATCCACAATCAGCTCTAAATCTCCTAGTATCCATGGCAATGGAAGAATTGAGTTTGGATTGCCACATGATTCAGTCATCATCATCAGAGTTGTCAAATGTGATCTTTTTAGACTTGGGAGCATCTATAGGAATTTCCTTGAAGTGAGCCCCGTAAAGCTTGGACTCCTGTATTGCAACAGACATTATTAAAATAGTTTGGAAGAGGTAAAAGAAATGCAATGCTTAAAACATTTATCTAAAGTTGGCAATTTTTGACACAATCTGTAAACCTGATACAAACCCAACATGAAATTAGTGTTGGGGTTAACGGGGACCGACCCATTAAATTAAATGGATTGGGTTGGGATTAAACTGTATAGTCTTATACTTATGTCTCAACACGGCCCGAACTTGACACAGGAACACGAATTGCCACCCCTACATCTCACATGCACACACACAGGCACTGTGCATGTGCACAGACAATAAGCACAAAAGCAGGAACACCTAAAGAATGGAGGGAAAACTCCAACCATATGGACATGAATGTGAACAGTGACAGTGAACAGTGAACACAAGTGCCTAATACTTGGGGGCCAAATGATAAAAAGAAAATAGATATACACCTTCTTCTTTACATGAGTGCCAAATTTCATAAGGGCTTCTGGCACAATTTGCCCAGCTTCTCTGAGAACATTCACCAGCTCTCCCGCAAGTCCCTGAAATAGTGCCATTAGTACTTGAGATAAAGAAAAAGAGAATTAATTAGCTAAACATCAGATTACCAAGATATTGACTAACAAAAACTACCTTGTTCTGCTGCGTGAAGAATGTATGAGCGACGCCCTTCTTACCAGCCCGTCCAGTCCGCCCAATTCTGTGGACATAATCCTCCGTGGTGAGAGGAAAACTATAGTTGATAACTACTTCAACATCTGGAATATCCAATCCCCGAGCAGCCACATCAGTAGCTATCTGCACATGTATGGTCTCAGATGAATCAGTTACTAAAGAAGCTGCCAACTATAGCATAATACGTCTAGAAGATTTCTGTTCAGAGTTAGTTTCCTCCACTTATGAATGTTCTATGTTAGTTTCCTACACTTCAGAGTTAGATTTCTGTTCAGAGTTAGCTTCCTACATTTCAATCATTTTCTTTTCTAGCTTTTTTATTTGTTGTTTTCAAAATTTTAAGAAACTCCGAAAGTCCAAGAAGCATAATGCATGGTCTTTCAAATCCAGTACACTGAAGTTAACAGTTGCCACAGAACTATTAAAATGGACGCGAATTATGAAATCAGGGATCTGAAAGAAATCAAGGATTGCAGCTGTTGCTTATTGTGCAAAGTCCAGTCATAAACTTCAATGAAACTGGGAAAATACATAACAATTCTTAAATTACAAGTCTCAATTGAGTCTACACTTTTAGGAGAAAGAAAAAAGAAAATAAATAGCTACAGTTACAAATGATGAAACCAAAATAGCAACTAACCATACAAATTCTAATCATAGATGGGATCCCAGAACATGCAAAATCCCAAGACATACAATTATAGATGATCCTAATCATTCTTATACTATATGGCTTACTAGATGATCCTAAGAAGGGGAGGCAAACTTGGAACCCCATAATTCAATTTGAAAAAGAATAAATAAATAGATAGATACAACAATACAAATGTTTCCCAGAAAATACATATATAAAATTTCTTTTTTTTTGGCTTATTCCAGTTCACTTTTTCACACTCGAGTCCACTCTTTGCCATTTTTCATGTCACTCAATAATGTAGATGGTCTAAAAGGATCATAGTCCTTTATTTCCAACAGTCCCTCGCACATTCTTTACTCAAAATTTCAAAGTAATTATGCACCATGCTAAATTGAGTCTCTGTGTGTGGCATGCATGAATGAGTGAGAAACACTTAAAAAATGAAATACTAAAATACATCTCACCATTAAAGGGCAGCTCCCCTTCTTGAATAATGATAGTGCTTTTGTACGTTCATTTTGTGCTTTGTCACCATGTATTGAAACAGCCTTCCAACCTCTAGAAACATCAGGTCAGAAATCATCAGTACCTTTTCATTTTATCTTCAGCAGCTTAGAGTCATAGCCAGAATAGTCGCCTTGGTTAACAAAGTAAAAACTATATGTCAGGCTAACAGGAACTTACCCTTCTTGCAGCATATTTTCAACACGTTTCGCTTCCAACTTGTACAAGACAAAAACCAATACTCTATTCCTGACAAAATAGAAACGTATTAGGAGGATATACCACAACGAGATATTAAAAGACATTATACAGAAGTCCACAGAATTCAAGGTTTTTCCTGTGTAACATAGGTACACAATGCATTCATCTAAATCAATGGTATAATCCTCCAGGGTTCAATTGGGCCAGGCATGAATGCACAAATTTATCAGATAAATCAAAATGAAGGGGAAACAAATCTAACTGAGCAGCGGTCAATACCGTTGGGATTTGTGGTATTTTTCTAGCAGAGCAACCAAACGCTGATCACGTGAACGATCATCCAAAACCTAAATATGTTAACGGAAGTCTGTTAATGGATGAAAATGAATATACACACACACACACACATATTTAATGGTTACACAGGTCACTTATATGTTATTGAGAATTTATACCTCCACTATCTGCATTACATCATGGTTGGCAGATAAATCCTCTGAACCTACAACAACCTGAAACAACATTCAGTTTTACTTCAGAGATAGTGATAAGAAACTGCTCAAAGGTCACCATGAACGAAGATTAACACCTTAACCGGATTAGGATCCATGAACTCCTGAGCTAATTGATGAACTAACAGGGGCCAGGTAGCACTGAACATTACCATTTGGCGAGCTGCACATAATTTAAAAAATATATATAGCTCTTCTCTGAAAAAATAAAATAAAAAAAAGGAAGCTACAAAAGTAATTCATCCAGACTGAGAATAGAATCAAACAAAATGCACAAATAACTATACGACTTAAATTAGAAGATAATCATGCCCCATAATGATGAGTACAAAACATAGACTTCTGCATATTTGATTTGCTTTAGATACCCATCCAATGGGAGGGATTCACCAGGCATGTTCTACCAAAACCCAACGTATATGAGAGGTAATTAAGTGAAAGCCAAGGCTTAAAGAAGGGGCCTCTCAACTAAATTCATGTATTTATGGTGCACGTTGCGAGTAATTGACATTGAAGGTAGGATTTTTTGCTTTACTATCAGCGACATCAAATTCAACTCAAACCCATTAAATGTAATGGCACCATGAATCCAGAAGATGTCAGCAAAAGGCCAGCACATCAGGCAGACAAAAAGCTCCATTGATACTGCCATATTCGAAGGATCATGATCGAATCAAATCATTAATGTATGCAGTATCAGACGATTCTGAACTGGGCTGCTTTGGTCAGCTGTTGATCCGCTATTTCCAATGTTAAAAGCCCATGTAGTCTGAGCCACGTAAGATCCAAATCCCTGTCCATATGACAATTCAGGCTTTGGCCCACTCCATAATCTTTCCTTAAGCAGGGGTTTCTGGGCAGTTAGCCTCTCCGAATTTTGAAATTACATGAAGATCATGCCTCACCACCTGCAACATTCCTCACTCATGCAAACCTGTCTTTTTCAAGAATCCTTTATTGGCCTTTCAAACCTATCTTTTCTGACCATACTCGGACTAAGAGCTCTAAATTGACATAGGACAGATTATGGACAACCTAACTACTGTCCTTGTGATGGGCATAGGATTAGAAGAACATGTGGATCTAGGATCTTAGAAGAATGGGTTAGGGTTTACAGATTGAATTTTAATGGATGAAAGAATCTGGAACTTAGAAAAACAACTTGCTAGAGTTTTCCAACAGCAATAAAAGGTTGGGCTTTGCAATTTAAAAGGTTGAATTTTTTTAAGATTTTAAGGATTCAAAGAGTATAGGAGAAGGGATCAGATTTCAGGTTGTATAAGAAAGAGAAAATAAGAGTACTGTGGCTGCTCAGGAGCTGTGAATACAGAATAGCACTACTGAACAGTACTGATGTGCAACAAAGAAGAGAGAGAGAGAGAGAGAACGCTCTAGTCATGCATACCTCCAATAACCAAATACTCAATATTTCATTACCAAAATCTCTGGCTATTCTTTGAATACATTGAAGACATATAAGAACTCACTTATCGTAGTAGTAACCTTAGGACTCCTAATTTCACCCATAAGCCAAAGGCCTAATAAAACCTAAATAAAGACTAACTTGAACACAGAAGAAATAAACCCAAGGCAGTTAGAAACTCTTGGAATGTTTCACACCACTCAGTTACCAATAAACCATACGTCGAAGGAATAGCAAAATAGTATATATCTACCCTTGATTACAAAACTAACCATCACTTATGAAATAATAACACAATCAAAAACTATTTTGGTCGTAGACTCCAAAGACTTGACATCCAAAACCATATAAGGCTTGATCCAATTTGATAATCCATGTGAACCAGAAAATAAATCTTCAAATCAATAAAGCTGCAAAATAACAGCAAATTAATCTTCCATGGTTGCATCACTCAATTTACAATCCCAAGCCCTAAAACCACTAGTTTGCAGAATCTAAAGCCTAAAGTATAAGAAACTGCAGGCAATTTTCCAAGTCTGTCCCATGTCAGAAAATTCTCAAAACATCAATTCAACATGTTCCTCATAGATCAATTATCTCTAGGCGCCTTATAATTTTACATCAACTTGTACTTTAAGTGACAATAGAGAATTATCTACCATAAGTTGAAACAACCATAAAAATCTAAAATTCCCTTCGGTTGCTCATGTACATAGATAACTCACCGCAACAAATAATATAATCATTCCAATCTTTTACATTTAAAAAAATTGTAGATAACCAGAATAGTTCAGGTACTTCCACAACATGAAGCAATAAGAAATTATTCAGTTACATTTAGGGGAAAAGCAAACATGAACAAACATTAGCCATAAGTGAATAATTAATTGATTGTCTAAACAAGCTGATAACTAGAAGTTCTTTTGGTAAGTAAAATAAACTAGAACTTATAGAGACTAAATTATCGGACATGGAGAATTAGATTAATCACTATTTAAACTCTGCACTTTGGACCGAAGAAGCATCAATACCAACATGGAACATGGATGTGATATGATTTGGACAAGACAATACAATAATTCTTGAAAGATTAGCATACGATAGTAACGATTTGTTTTTTGATAAGTAATTTCATATCATTAATAAAGCGCAAAGAGGTGCAACCTTAATACACAGGGAGTATACAAAGATGGGTTGTGCCCCTTTGCGCATTGTTTGAATATACATTATTTATAAAAAAAAAAAAAAAAAGGAGAAAACTTCACTTACTCCTTATAAACTTACGCGCCTTTTGCAAACACCCTTCCAAAGTTTAAAGTCTCTCACTTTGGTGTATCGAACTTTCGTTTCGTTCCAAATACCCCCTTCCGTTAGGATTTTCTGTGAAATCCTAACGGAAGGGTGTGAAATTCTTAAAATACCCTCATTTTTATTAAAAAATAAAATTTTATCGTTTTAAAAAAATAAAACAAGACCCATTGTGGGTCACTTTGTGACCCACTGGCAGGTCACCTTGGTGACCCACCGTGGGTCTTTGTGACCCAACGGAGGGTCTGCGACCCACGATGGGTCACAAGTGACCCGCCGTGGGTCACTTTGTGACCCACTTTGAGGGTCACCTTGTGACCCACTTTGGGTATCAAAATCTTGGAATACCAGTATCAGGTATCAAAATCTCAGTAGAACCTCATTAACACTCTTGGGCTATAGGAGGCAGAAACCTAGCCAATGTTTAGAATATCAGATATTGAAGCTACTTATTAATAATAATTGAGCAAACCTAAGAGTAGATTAGAGTTCAGAAATAGAAAGAATATATAAATAAACAAATAAGTTCAAAAAAAATTGCTTCTAAGAAACATAGAGAAAGAATAAACTTTTTGTTAACATATTACATACCAGAACAGGTCTGGCCCAATATAGAACGAACTTCTTGCTCAAATCCCATGTCAAGCATTCGGTCTGCTTCATCAAGAACCTACGGAATATTGATAGTCATTTTTGGTAAGAGCACAAAATGAAACTAATATATTCCATATAAAGAAAATACATCAAAACCTGAATTTTTTTTCATGTGCCTCATCCATACTAAAACTTAGGTATGATAAAAAAGCATTAAGGCAATTATGATAGTTGCAAGTTCAACGACAAAGTGGTACTTGGTGATCTCAAAGTTATGGGAAAAAACAAGGTAAAAAGAATAACAAAATATAATTTTTACTTTCAGAGTTTTCTTAGTGTCTCTGTTTGGTGTACATTTGCAACAGTGTTAACCTACTAGCATCCAAATGAAGATGACACAAGAACCCACACAAAAGCATGGGTTTTTTTCAGGAAGGAAATGACACAGCTAGGGTGGAGAGATTTTTATTTATTTTTAATTTTTTTTTTTATATAAGTTAAATGAGCTAGGGTGGTGAGATGTTTTTTTTTTTTTTTTTGATAGGTAAAGCTCGGGTGGTGAGATGTTATCATGAGAAATACAGGTTACTCATGTTTGAGAGAATATCTAACAGGCTAAAGGCAGTACTTTTAAGATTCTATTATCTTTTTCTCAGAAAATGGTTCTTGTGGACCTTGTCTGTAAGATGCTCACTTTTAACATCTAGGGTGCTGTGGATTCTCCTAAGTAGTATAGTTATTAAAAAAAAAAAAAAGTTACTTGAGCTCTAGGAGGGAGGGAGGGAAAAATGAACTCCCTTCTGCAAAAATGAATTTATTAGGATCAAATGGAAAAAGGAATAGCTATTGGAGATAGGTGATCATTTAGACTTGACTGCGTATGGAAATCTCAAGTTTGCAGCAATTGATGAAGCATTTTAAGAAATGGCCACTCGATCTGGAAAGTGATGTGGATTAAAATAAGCACTTGCAATGGGCTAAATAGAAACAAGGCTTTTTAAATACCATTATTGTGTGCGCCCTCTTCTGTTAGTATCACCTGACCTTTCTTATATGGCCTAAATCGGATTACCATGAAAGGTTGTCACATTTTCCCCTGACATACGGTCTAGTCCTCAATGTTCTCCAAATAATTGGGGAAGCAAGCAATAAAACCCCTTTAAATAACTCCATGATGAAGCCTCTAAAAGTAGACAGGAGACGGTGACATATCATCAGGTCCAAGAAATTCTTGGTTCGTTATATTGTCCAAAGGGAAGGGGAAATGGGAGATTCGAACTAATGACCTCCACTTTTTGATAACCAACATTGCCATTTGGATGAAGGTCATTGACAAAATTACTATAGTCGACAATATGTTTTTGAGGAATTGGATTTTCCCAAGAAACTGATGTGCAATTGAAAAGGCAAGACAATTCCATCATACTGCAACTGTTTTATTACCATTAGAAAAATAGGCAGAAATTAACTGATCAAAATTGTAATAACCAGCATTTGATTGTTAAACACATCAAGAAATAAGAATTAAAAGCCAGGTGTTCCTCCAAAAAATAAAGAACTTACCACAAAAGATACCTCCTTAAGGACGCACACGCCCATTTCAATCAGATCCTTTAAACGACCAGGCGTTCCAATGACAATGTCCTGAGTGTAAATAAAAAGACATACATGACCAAATTATTAGAAAATGTAGCAGATACATAATCCTTCCAAATAAATAAATGTATGCAAACAAGCAGAACATAAAATATATTTAACTAAAAGGATAGAGTAAATTAAGAATGCGACTTCTACAATTGGCATATAAATACAGGATAATGCAATTAGAAAGGAGGAACAGAATATCTTACAACACCAGACTTCAAAGAAGACATTTGAGGTCCTTTAGAGGTTCCTCCATACAGACAAACTGATTGCACACCACAAGGTTTCCCAGCATCACAAAGAACATCTGAAATCTACCACCAGAACATAAAGCCAATAGTTGGTTATGTTTCTAGAGACATAAAAAATAAAACTGAACAACACATAGAATATCCCCTAACAGATGGAAAGAAGATGGAACCATAAGCAAAATAGCACAATATCAGAATAGTAGCTAGACATAAAACAAGGAAATGCTAACATCTTATAATGCATATAATTTTATTTTCTTGCGATGTTCTCTGCCAACATATATGTGCAATGCATCATTTCTAAATGTTTATATAGTTCTAGAGTTTTAGGCACGTTTGTTAATGCATTTTAGAGGGTTTTTTTTTTTTTTTTAGTTTGAAAAAGTGCTTTGATGTGACATGTGAAAACGGTTTTTGTGTTTTGAGTTGTTTGTTAACGTATTTGTCTTGAGAACAGAAAATAAAAACACAAACAAACATGGCCCAATTTTTGTGGCTACAATCAGCTTTTTCATTTTCGTTTTTCCAAACTGAAAAAAAAAATATCTTTGTTCTTCACGTTGGTTCACAGTTTGCAACTGTTCATGATAGCCACAAGTAATAAGAAAATAAAAGAAAAAAGATGAAATGATGAATGGATTAAACGGGTTGGCATTTAACCCAGAACTAGGACATAGTATATGGTCTACTTTTCAAAAATATTACTCAACAGCATGACCCCTGCTCAAAGCATTTTACAACCAAGCATCACCAGGCATGCATGGTATATTGTCACTTGAAACTCAATTACCCAGTCCCACATGGAATTCTTAATGCCAATAGCATGCTCTTTCAAAGTTGACTACACTCAATTCAGGACTAGTCAACCCACTACACATGCGCCATCTTAGCATGCAGTAATTTGACGACAAAGGTCAGTCAATACCTCTCCATGCCTTTAATTAGCTTATAATTTACTTTTAGTGTTTTGCCTCTTCATTTAAACCTCAATATATTCATGGTTATGTTTACTACCTTCAAAATTTTATTCATACTACTAGATTGCATTTAAAAAAAAATTCCAAAATAAAAATCATCACATTTCTATAAATTTTCCCAGATTCTTCATGTCCCCGTGTTAAGGTAAAGCTTACTAATAGCTAATATTCAGAATACATCAAAGAACAAACACCTAAGTAATGATCCATACAAAAAACTTAAAGATCGAAAGGAGATTTCCCCACAAATTTATCCAGGAAAACAAAAAAGCAAAAAAAGAAAAAAAGAAAAAAAAAAGGGAGTAGTTCAAAAATCTAACACTTTAATCTAAATACTGCAGAATCATGCAGAGAATCTATAAGTAGAAAACAATTTCTTTGCTGCTGCAAATATAAGCAAAGAATTATGCAGCCACAAAAATCCTAACAAGCATTATCCTCAACACAAATCCACCACATAACACAGAAATGCCATTGCATGATTCACATAGCACAAACAAATTGCACATACAACACTAGGCCCATAAATACAATACGGGTCAATGGCAACATACTTGTTGAGCTAGCTCCCTTGTTGGTGAGAGTACAAGGCAGAGCGGCCACCGCCCTTTCGACATCTTCCCCTTTCGCTTGTTCAATACATGCATAATCGCTGGCACCCCGAATGCCAATGTCTTACCTACGCACAACACCAAATTTCCACAAAATACAATCATAAGCCCACAAACCCAAATTCCCATTTCACACAAACACACAAAAAATCAATGAGGCTACCTGACCCGGTCGCTGCAATCCCAATAAAATCACGATCGTCCAATAAGAATGGCCAGGCCCGAGACTGAATCAGAGACGGGCTCTGGAAATTCTTGCAGCACTCCAAAACCTCCTCGGGCAGCCGCGACTCGGCGAACGACTTCAGCGGCGCGTACTTGGCTGATTCCACATTCTTACCGGTCACCACCACGTGCCCATCTCTCACCGTTTCACCATCATCAACGCCATCGTTTCGCTGCGGTTCCACTTTTCCTTCGTGGGTTTCGGTCTCTGCATCGTCCCCTTTCCTGTCCTTCTTCTTCTTCTTCTCCTTTTGAGCATCTTGGGGCTCCGTTTCTTGGAGCTTCCGCTTGGGATTGGCTTCGTCCTTGTCTTTGTGCTTCTTCTTTTTCTTCTTCTCGGCTTTCATGTCAGGGTTTGGTGAAGATTCTTGGGCTGGTTTAGGTTCGGCGGTAGTGTAGTCTTTGAGTTTTCGACCCATTGTTAGGAGCTGGAGGTGAGGAGAGCTGAGCTGCCCTGTGCGGAACACGAAGGTTTTAGGGGTTAGGGTTTTGACTTTGTACGAAACGGTAATATGCGGGTAAATGAGTTCCAATTCCAAGCATAAAATGAAATAAAGTAAAACAAAAGGGCACGTACGTAGGTGTATGTCTCCTGGGAACAAGTTTAAGATTTTGTTTGAAAAATAGAGTTTTTCGGTTAAAACAAAAATAAGTTTTTGTCAAAAGTTTTAATTTTAAGCTTTTATCAAAAGTGGGTTTTAATTATCTTTAAGCTTTTTGGATCTTTAAGGGCTTAAAATTTTTTTTTTTATTAAACAAGTACTTTTTTTTTTTTTTTTAAATGGACTTTTTGAGTATTAAATGCATTTTTAAGTTTGGGTAAACCCCTTCAAACTACCGCCTCATTGATAATCTACCCCCAAATTATCAATTACGACAATTTACCCATCAAACTACTAAATCAATGACAATGTACCCCCGATGCTAACAAAATGATGAAATTACTCGTATAGAATTTTTAATAAGACAAAAATACCCTTAAAATTTTGAAAAAAATAAATTTTAGTATTTTTATTTTTATTTTAGTAAGGGTAATTTTGTCATTTTGTTAAAATTTAGGGTACATTGTCATTGTTTTAGTAGTTTGAGAGGTAAATTGTCGCAATTGATAGTTTAGAGGGTAAATTATCATTGGAGTTGTAGTTTGAGAGGATTAAGTAGACTTTACCCTTTAAGCTTCTTAAACGCATATTCAAATAGGCCTAAAGGTTTTTAGCCATTTATGCTCATTTACAATTTATTCGAAAAATGCTATTCACATTTTTATTTTTATACTTTCTAACATAATAATAAAATTATTATTAGATTTAAAAATTTAATAGTAATTTATTTAAAATTCAATAGTAATTTTTACTGTGACATTAAAAAATATATAGTGTGAGTAAAAGTGTACACCCGACAATGTAAAAAAGAAAATGTGTAGTTGTTATCTTACAATTTTCACCTTTTTTGGGGGCAGGATGTTTAAAGAGGGATGCATCGATCGGAAATTAGGATTTGGAATTTGGATAGGTGGGATAGCATCGGTGCAATACTTTTTTTATTTTTTATTTTTCACTTAAAATGAATTGCTAAAATTGTAACAACAATGAAAAATAAAATAAAATTTGAGTTGACATTGGGTACTCGAACTATCCTCTTGGCCGTGGGAATAGTTCAAACCTCCAATTGCCAATTTGAGGTGGTCAAACGACTCCTTTGGCCTCCTCAGTCCACAACCAAAGGAAAAGTCTAGTTCTACGGGACCGATGGTGCCATTATCAAGGTCATCACTAGCACCAACACCCAAATTATCAACCCGCCAACAACGAGATTCTAGTGCAAGCCTCTAATTCGAACTCGGTGACTAGGTGGGTGAACTTGAACGTGGTCCTCTCCTACCTTCCAACAGCATCAAGCTCATTTATAGTCAAATGTGGTGGCCGGACCACTCTTTTATTTTTTCTATTCATATTCTCTATTTTTTTTTATAAGATTTTATATTTTTTATTCTAAAGGACACATGTTTCAATATTATTGGTGCTAGCATAACATATTCCGTCAAATTTTCAAACGAAAGATAAATCCAATGACCAATTTGTTTGTTTTTTTTTTTTTTGCTTACCTTAAGGAGTTTTTAATCACTTTTAAAACCTTAGGGAGCTATTTGCAACTCAGTTAAACCATAATGACTCATTTTTAAATTTTCCTTAATTATAATTTTGTTCTTAAGTTTTCAATTTCAACAATTAGATCCTTAGATTATTCTCTGATATTTAATAAGTCCCTTCGTTAACCTACTGTCCAATTAATTAACGGCATGACACATCAAACCGATCATTTAACTCTGCATATATAATGCTTTCAAAATTAATTAACTTAGAGTGTAACCACTAAACCTTAATCCGGATTAAAGAAGTGGAATTTGGATTGAATTATAGCCTCAAGGTGGTTGTGTCGGTCACAATATCTCTTGTCAAGTCTGTATAATCTAGTATGCACATGGCACATATTTTTTTCATAATAAGTTTCACATTATTTAATAATTTCCTGTCTAAAATTCGGTCTTGGCCTCATTTGTCCAAGATATGACACCATCTACCAAAAGCCAAGGTCTTGAAAAACCATGATTTTTTTTTTCTCACCACACCACAACTTCAACACACACACACACACACAATAAACACTGCAATAAACACTACCATAAAATCGCAACTAAAGCATGCTTTATAAAAGAAATAGACTAAAGTAAAGGGTAGGAGTTTACCTCTTTGAAGATTTGAAGCTAAAACCTCCAAGAGCCTCCCCTCTCTCTCTCTCTCTCTTTGATGGCTTTGGGCGAGTGAAAGGCGTTAGGGTCTATCATGGAAATTATCATTGTTAGAACGGTTCTCGAGTCATTGGAATGGTAGGGTTTTTCAATTTATCCTATGTAGCTTCCCGCACATACCGTTCGAATGGTCTCTCTAGTGTTCGGTCAGGTTTTTTCTTTATCCTAAGTGGCTTCCTGCATATATCATTTTCCACCCCCCCCCCCCCCCCCCCCCCCCCCCCCTCACGCACATACTGTCTGAATGGTCTCTCTAGTGTTCGAACTGTCGGGTTTTTTCTTTATCCTAAGTGGCTTCCTGCATATATCATTCAAATAGTATCTCCCCCCCCCCCCCCCCCCCCCCCCCCCCTTAAACGGTCTTAGACCAGATTTCACCAAGTATTTCGTAAGTCTATTTTTCTTAATTTCTACATTACATATTGTCTCTTATCCTTTGTTAAGGTGTTCTTAACTCACTCCATGTTTTTTTTTCTCTTCAACCCACTTCATGTTTATGATACATCAACGGTAAGAAAAAATCACACAAACCCAAAATTCAAAAACATCAGAAAATACAAATACATTTATAAGAAATATTTTACATTGCACCACATTCATCATACCCAAAGCTAATTCTATATATATAGACCTTTGGGAACAGAGTGCTACATGCATGACGGTCCAAATCTTTTACTAGCATAAATTAAATTACAGGGTAATATAAAGTGTTTACTCTATAGAGGTGGAGTCGGTTGATAAAAAACTATAGGCAAGTAAATCTGTGATTTTTCCCTTAATATGGCAATATTTCCTTGGTAGCCCCTCCTTTTGGAAACCAGTTTTCTCTAATACCCTCTGGGAGGCCTTATTCTCTACATCAACAAAAGCTTGCAACCTTACCAAATCAGGCAAGTCCTTGAACACTTGTGAGAGGGCAATCTTCACTGCCTTGGTGGTTATCCCCTGGCCCCAGCGCTTTGTGGCTAATGCATACCCCATATCAGCCCTGCATCGGTCATTGCCCAACCCCGGGAAGACGGAGATGAAGCCGATTGAACAGTGGTCATCGACGCATATCGATCGACGCCAAGGATGGGGTATGCAGATATCCTTGATGAAAGTCAAAGCCTCTTCCTTGGAGGTGAAAGTCTTCCATTTGAGGAATCGTGTCACTTGATCATCACCTGCCCATGACATGAAATCATCCACGTCTGTTACCTTGAACGGACGGATAGAAATCCTTCATGAATAATAATCTCCATAGCTTTTTGGGCAAGACTCATCAATGACAGCAGCAATGATGCATCAGGCTATTTTAATTAGGAAAACGATGGTTTTTTCTATCTAAAATTCCACCACCTAGAGGTCCACGATGACTCCAATTCTTCCCGCTTGGAATATTTTAATGGACTCCCCAGCTATTATTTCTTTCAATTTTCACTAATGAGACCATTTTTCTAAATGATACAAAATTGTCAAGAAAAACTTCCCCTCGTGCCAAATTTGATGACTATATATATATTCAATGTGGGAGATTCTGAATGAAGTTTTCTAAAGTATGTTTGCAAATTAATCATGTCCTCAAACGATGCAAATTGAATATTGAATGGGGAAAGCAACCTTGAGACAATGAATAAAGCATTCCAATCTATATACACCTTTTTGACATTCAAAGGGCGATACGGACCAAGTTTTTATTTTATTTTTTATTTTATTTTTTTATTTTTATTTTTTTTTATTTTCAATTCAGTCTATTAATTTGTTATATGTACAAAATTCATGTGACACATGTATTTTTAGTTTTCATGCAAATACACTGCCTCAAAATAAGTATGACTCGTCTTGGGAATAATATCACTCAACCGGCCCATCAGAATCTCAAGGTAATATTCACAATGTCATGTTTTTCTAATCAAAGCCGTGAAACCCTAAGCCCCCCTCCAGAGTGCCGTAGCTACAGGGGAGGAGGGATGGCCGTTGCCTGCATCCCTCCTCCACCCTCCTCTCTGCTCCGAGTGCTAGTATTTTACTTGATGCCCCTGGTCCTAGTGCCCCTCTCTTCCCCCTCCCCACCTCTCCTTTTCCCTTCTTGTAACACCCCGGTCCCATATTGGGAAGATGAGAAGAAGCCCACATAAAGTAGATAGTTTATAAAGATAATCATGGGTGCTAAGTCCCACATTGCCTAGTTATTAGGTGAAACTGAGCTTTATAATGAATTCTAGGAAAACTCTAAATTGACTAGTCTTTTTGGGGTAATAGCGCAGATGTGGCTAGCGCTTTTTCCTAGGTCGTTACAAAGTGGTATCAGAGCCACCTAGTAACATCAGGCCATGTGGTATTAGAGCACTGCATGATGTGGACCTGACGAGGACGTTAGGAATTTAAGAGGGGGAGTTTGTAACACTCTGGTCCCATATTGGGAAGATGAGAAGAAGCCCACATAGAGTGGGTAGTTTATAAAGATAGTAATGGGTGCTAAGTCCCACATTGCCTAGTTATTAGGTGAAACTGTGCTTTATAATGAATTTTAGGAAAACTCCAAATTGACTAGTCCTTTTGGGGTAATAGCGCAGATGTGGCTAGCGCTTTTCCTTCGGTCGTTACACCTCTGCTTTTCCTCTGTTTTTGCCTTTGGTATTGCCGTTCCCTTGGCTGCTCTCTTCCCCGCCATCTCCATCTGCAGCGCTCCCTGCTTGGGAACTCAAAGAAAACAAACTACAGGGGAACTCAAAGGAAATACAAAACAGAAAAACAAGAATACAGGGAAATAAAAATGAAAAACACACAAAGTGGGTCATTGCAGCTGGAAGGAGGCCGATCATGAGCTGGCTGGAAACCGCCACGAAAGGTGGCACAAAAAGCTTGACGCAGGAGGGGCGCGTGAAAAGACCCGACAGCAAGCGGTGAGCGGCGAAGCGCGCGCGGAGGAGATCGGCGGCACACACAAACAAATAGGGAGGGGGAGAGTTTGAGTGAAAACCCCCAAAAGCAGTACCCACCGAGAGAGAACACAAGCACAACATAACATGAAAACACCCAAGACAGAAACCAGGAAGCAAAGAAGCAAAAGCAAAGAACAAAAGCAAAGAAGCACAATCAGGGAAAAACGAAAACAAACCCAGCCGAATCGACGGAACCCGTGCAAAATGTGGGATGGGCACGGCGGAACCGGAAAGCAAGGAGGTGGGTAGGCGTCGGGGGAAGCCAGGCGGAGGACGGAGGATCAGGCGAAGGCAAGCCGATCCAGCGCCCAACCCGTTCCAACCCAAGCAGGGAGCACTGCGGATGGAGATGGCGGGGAAGAGAGCCGCCAAGGTAGCTGATGGGCCGGTTGAGTGATATTATTCCCAAGACGAGTCATACTTATTTTGAGGCAGTGTATTTGCATGAAAACTAAAAATACATGTGTCACATGAATTTTGTACATATAACAAATTAATAGACTGAATTGAAGAAAATTCCTTAAAAAAAAAACTTGGTCCGTATCACCCTTTGAATGTCAAAAAGGTGTATATAGATTGGAATGCTTTATTCATTGTCTCAAGGTTGCTTTCCCCATTCAATATTCAATTTGCATCGTTTGAGGACATGATTAATTTGCAAACATACTTTAGAAAACTGCCAGGGTTTCACCCAAGTAGGGCTTAGGGTTTCACGGCTTTGAGATTGCGTTTAAGAAATTGAACTTTTAAGTAGAAAAACGTTTTTTTTTTTTTTTTCAAACAAGCTTTTAAGGTGTTAAACGCACCGAAGCCCTTAAACGCAATTCCAAACAGGTCCTAAACTATGTATAGCTATGGGAACAAATTTTCATTAAATTTTTTTATTTTTTTATTTTTCTCTATATTTTTTTTTGAATGTACAAACTTATATACGTTTGATTTGTATTGAAATATTATAGATATCACACTAACAATATTAAATAATCATGCTAATTTTTTATATTATAATTGTAATACCCGACAAAACACCTATTTTAAAAGGTTAAAGATTTCTTACTTAACCAATTAATGTTTCCTTAAAACAAAGCCTTAAACCAAGAGACCTAAACCTTTTTCAAATACCCTAAACCCCTTGAGACTTTTAGAAGCAAAAACCCCAAAACCATCTCACTGGTTGAGCACTTGCTAGGGGGCCACGCAAGCACTCGCTCTTGGCCTAGGTGCGAGCACTTGCCTAGGGACCACACGAGCGCTCGCTTAACAATCTTCAACCCTTTGGGCAAAGCCCAAATGTACGCCTAAACATTTTTACCTATTGTGTAAATAGTACCTGAGCGCTCACTCAATAGTACACAAACGGTCGCTGCTACCTCTGAAAAGCAATTTTAACATATTCTCCACTTTTTCAAACCAAGGCTCGCCCCAAGCTCCTATATAAGCCATGTCTTTGACCCTCAACCTTCCTTAACATCATAAATCTTAACCCTAGAGTGAGGAGTGATCTTTGAGAGAGAAGGAAGAAGCCTTGGTGAGGTCTCACCATCCTTAAGGTAACTTCTAGCATATTTCATATTCTTCATGTTTGTTATTATTGCTGTAATGACCCCGATGGGCAAATCAATTAACTAATAATTGACGTCATGGTTCGTCTCCAGCCCTATCCCTCATGGGACAAGACTTCGGAATTTCAACCTTTCTCGTTGAAACGAGAAAATCTCAGTGGAAAACTTTACTAAAACTCTAGAAAATAGAGAGCAGTAAATTTAACATACACACAACATGCATTAGAGTAAATATAAAAACCTCATAATATAAAGATAACCATCAAAGGTACTGGTCATTAGACCGTCATCAAATAGGATTACAATCCATAACATAATACCATGACATTGTTCCAACAAAAGATCAAAAGATCAAATCCTAGATCTAAGCTTAAGTAGGGCTAGCGAGATTAAAATCTCAATCATATCATCACGAGCAGTTCCCCAATCCTTCCACATAGACTTCAACCAAACCGGGTCCATGTCCTAAAAAATGACCCGAATCAGGTCATGTGCTAGCACCCAAGTTGACTCTGACAGCATCCACATCTAGGATAGCTAAACCGCACATATATTTGTAATGATAGGGAAAACATAAATAAAAGGGGGTAAGTTTAACGCAAATAATGTTCATGCCAGTTTAGTAATGAGCTCCATTTTCATAAGGAAAGAGATAGTTTCATATGGCAGTTTTTTATAAAGAATGTGATATAGATATATGATACATGCATATGATATAGAGTGACAGTCATAGTTCAACAGTATGGTCCCCGAGATATTACCTCTTCTTAGCAGGGTTGGTGCTGTCCCGAGGGACATGTAATACAATACCAGTGACTCAGCCATTGTACACTACCGTACATAACGCTAGTGGCATGACCGAGTCTGACCTCGGATGGCCCACACTGCTAATGATGTCCGTCCTGTAGTAACCTAATCATTTGAGAATGGCTACACTAGGTCAAAAAACCATTGAATCCAAAGCCCACATAACACTCATATATTTGACCATAAAGCTAACATGTATAGTAAGCCCATGGCCATTATACCACACGTATCGGTGTACCATGTCATACGATGCAAATTATCTTGTCTATATTTTACATGCATGTTTTTATAAGTCTCACTTTCTTAACATATTTAGCACAACATTTTTCTCAAAAATGCTAGAATTCATGTGTAGCAGGTATAAATCGTGAGAATTGCAAATATGCATGTCTTTGGTACTCAAAATACTAGTGCAGTGCATGGAAAATAACAATGAGCATTATGTGAGTTAAAACTCACCTAGGTCGTATAACGTCTCCGGGTATTCCAAATCATCCGGGTTTCCCAAATCTGTGGAAAACCTTATATTAGTCCTATTTCTATCAAACAACTCTAAAACAAGAAATTAGGAGCTATCAGATGGCTAGTTAAAATAAAGTCCCATGTCACACTCCAGATCGTATGTTCGGGCCTGGTACTATACGTCCTTTGTGATACTTCAGACCGTATGTCCGGGCTCGGGACCGTACGTCCTCTGTGATACTTCGGGCAGTACGTCCGGTCGCGAGATCGTACATCCGCTTCGAGGTTTTCAGGGAGAACCTCATTTTGTCCGCTCGTCCTCCTATTCTCCATAACAAAATTCTAAGGCTATCAAAGAGCTTCCTAAGGTCTCTTAACTCAAAACAACTTCTTCAAGCAAACGAAATCATGCTAAGTCAAAACAACGCTATTCTAAACAAGATTTAAAGCATAATCTAGGTAAAGCTTAACTAACAACTAAAACAACAATTAAGACAATGTTTAAGCAGCATAACGACATAAAAATGAGCTACGCTTAAGAGCGTTATGTTGTGCAAATATCTACCTAAATTAATAGGCAAATAAGTGTACGTTTTACTCGTAAGTGCACAAGATCAATATTTTAGTATATGGTGCAAGTACGAGACCATTTTCATGAGGATTGCTAAATTTTGCTTAAAATAAATTCCGTAAGTAGAACAAAACAAAGATTGATTTTGAGTTGATAATAATAAAAAGGCAGGGCTTTGATATCCACTACTAATCATGCTTATATAATATAACAATATGTCAATGCTTGATCATGTTATGCATATCTAATGTTTGTCAACCTAAGGGCATGTGTGTATACTCCTTAAGCTATAGATTTACTTAAGTAACGAGTTAGGCATGAGTATATACTCTAACTCTTTTCTTTCTTAAAGGATTTAACATGGGTGTATACTAAGTTGTTCTTTAAGAAAGCATTAATCTATAGAAATTGACAAACACATGGAACCTAGGGCATGGGTGTATACTCCCGGTTTTTCATGTTGATTAACCCAAAAACCCGGTGTGGATTTCTTTTGTTACTTTTATTAAACCTAGGACTCGGTCATCCAAATTGATTTAATTAACTAGTTCATACCACATGTATATGTTGATCAGGCAAACACATATGAGGAATTCATGAAAATAGGATTTAATTAAATTAAATATCACAACATGATCATCACAAAAGCGCCAATATTGAAATATTAAACATAATTAGGGCTTCAATCTAGCCCTACTAAGTAAATTAGTTCCACATGAGTTTGATGTTAAACATCTTCATAAAATAAAATAGGAAGCAAAAGAATAAACCCGAAACTTGAACTTGAAGAGCTCTAATTCTTCTCCTTGGAAATTGTGTGTCTATTCTAAAGGTTTAAGGGTCTATTGATAGGACTTAGGAATACTCTAGAAACCCTAAAAAACGTAGGGTTTGAGCCTTAGTTCGCACAAACTTCAAAACCCTAAAATCAACACTTTCCATAAAAAGGCTGGCGGCTGACTTGCTCCACACGCACGGGTGCGCTCGGTCGCAGCCCATGTGCGATTGATCGTAGGGCTGCGTTCGATCATATGTGCTGGGCGCTCGATTGCAGGTGCGATCAAGGCTGCTTTCTTGTGCGCACGAGCACACGCCTTGCACTCGTCTTGATCCGCGCCTGTAGTGCGCTCGATCGCAGCTCCACTGCGATTGATCGCACTACCTGAGCCTCCAGCTTTTTCCAAAATAGCTCTTTAAGCCTAAAACTTCTGAAATTGCTTCATTTTCTTCCAAAAGCCTACAAAAACAAAGAAAGCACATAAAAGAACTAAAATGGCATAAATTAATCAAAACTGTGGAATTAACAAATATAAGTTAAGGGCTAAAATATGAATATTTTGGCACGCGTACGTCTGTTTAATATTTGCAGAGCGTAAGTATGGTGGTCCCCCACGTACATCCGCACTACAAACAGAAGCGTACGTCCGGTCCAAAAGTCCAAATTACCCTTCTAGTGTCCTTAGTGACCAAAAGCCCAAATTATCCCCCTAACTAAGCTACCTAAGCTTAATTAATTATTTGGGTCACTACAATTACTTTCCTGGTGTTACACATTTTAAAAGTATACCTTGGCCAACACTTGTACCCATTTTCTTACCAAAAACTATTTCAACCCACCCTTGTTTCCTTTAAAGTTGCATGATAGTATGTTTTGTGCTTAGATGTGTCTATTTAAGACCTAGAAAGAGAAGTACCAACCCATAGCTTTAGATAGAAGCCTAAAACACATTTTGGGAGCTTCTGGCCGGACGCTTGCCCTAGGGAGCGAGCGCTCACCCAGAGAGCAAGGCACACGCCCCTTAGTCCCAAACATGTGGTATGAAGGTTTTGGTAGCTCTTTTTGTTAGATGGAACCTCGTAGAATTCTATAGTACTGCTTATAATGATGAGTCGTGTTTTGTTATAGTAGGGATTCGTGATTTCGGAGGACTTGAGCAAGCACACGAGGTAAGTAAATACTTACAAATACTTTCCTTAAAAACGTGTGATATGTCAGCTAACTGAGCACGCGTATGATATAAGCATGCCTACATTTTGTACAACTTAGTAACTGCTTTAATAACTCGTTGATAAGATGCATTGTATAACATGGTATACCGGTACCTACGGTATAATAGCTATGGGCTTACTATATAGACTTGATTCTATGTAGCAGACAGGTTGGGTAGCTTTTAAGTAAACATGTTGCAAGGGAGTTAGCTAGGTTACGCATTGTACTTAGCAGTACATTTTGTATTAGATGCTCATGTGTTTCCAAAATGAATTTCGAAAAGAAAATGAATTTCATTCGTACCTCGAATTTCACAAAATCGATTTTCATGTCAATTTGAATCACAGCTAGCCTTGTTTTGATGCCCCCAATTACTTTGAGAAAATACCTTGCCTCTGAATTACTTGTTTCAAAAAAAAAAAAAAGAAATTTGGCCTCGGGCCGAGCGCCCGTGTGAAGGCGAAGAACGCTTGCACTTAAGTGCTCACCTAGAGTCCCACGCATCTCCTCTTTAAAAACGGCCGAGTGCTCTTTAAACCTTATTCATTTCCATTTTCTCTTGTTTTCTCTCAAACCAAACGCTTCCAAGGTTATTTTTGGCCGTATCTCCCCAAGATTCAAAGTTTCATTTCATCATTTTAACAAAGGTATGCGACTTCAACCGTTTTTAATTTGAAATTTCCATTTTTAGGGTTTGAGAGTTTGATTTGGGATTTTCATCTTTCCTTTGATTTTGGGTTAGGATTGAGCATCTAGATGTTTACTTGTTGTGTTAGGATTGCCCTAAATCTTCAAAACCCACTAACCCCTTTAGCCAATTTTGGCATACCCAAAACCCTAGCTTTTGAATTTGGAATTTTTCCCTAAAATCCGAAATTCTTGGTTTGGGTAGTCCCACTTGGGCACATGACCAATTGAGGTCCAAAACCCTTAATCAAAGGCCCAATCTATATTTTTGACAAATCTAATTTTGGATTTTTGCCCAAATCCAAAAATGACCAAAATACCCCCAAGCCTTGAATTAGGATTTCTGCCCTAATTTCTATTAAGGGGTCAATTTGATTATTGAATTGCACCTTAACATCCCTAATTGAAAGCCTAACCTATGAACCTAGCTAGTTGAATTTTGACATATTATCCAAACCCTAAAATGACCAAAATGCCCATAGCCCTAACTCTCATACCATGGTAACCCCGCACCTTGAGGTCGCCACTGTGAGTGCTTGCCCTTGGAACAATACCAAACATCTTGAGCTGTCAACCTCAACCCAAACGAATTTCGGTATTTTTTCTGAATTCAAAAAATTACCAGAATATCTTTAAGACCGAAACCCTAATTTCTCTGATTACCCACTCACCCTGGTATCCTCACATCTTGAAGTAACCGTTGTATTGGACTACGCAAAAGGCAGCACCATTTATTTTGGTGCTAACCTTTAAATGCAAAATTACAAAAAAACCCTTAAGCCTCAAATTCTTATTACCTCGGTACCCTCGCATGGTAGGGTCGCCATTGAATTGGACCGCCTTACGACGGCACCAAATTCCTTAAGCCGTCACCCTCACCCAATTGGGTTCGGCACCTCTGATCGGATAAAAGGTGACCAAAATACCCCTGATAACCCGATATTTTCTTCCTTTCCTCTCGATGGGTGTTCTCGTTAACCCCTTTGAACGATCTTGAAATTGAAGCCAGACCTGACATTTGAAGCCTACATGTTATCCTCAAAACTCTATTATGAAGCAATTGAACCGAATTTTAAACCACAAACTGACCTCTTCACAACTTCGCTAAGCTTTCATTAAGATTCAAACATCTTCACGTTTTTCGATGCTTCTTGCATTTTCCTGACACTTGAGGGGGGGGGGGGGGATTTCAGTTTCTAGGATTAGGCTACCATTTTTATAGTTAGATGAATTATTAAGGTTGCACATAGAATTGGTAGTGATGGTTTTTGATCCGATGCAGGACGATGGCACGGACAAAGGCAAATGCGGAAGCTTCGTCTTCCTCCTACCCGACCCGATCCCCACTTTGACTCTGACTTCGAGATGGAGGGGGCAAAGGAAGAGGGCATGTTAGACGAGTCTTCGGCGCACGGTTCCGAGGATAGCTACGGCATGGATAGGGACGACACCCAGTTTATCTACGACCGTGTTCCCTTCAGGGTCGCCAAGGCGGAGCGTCGATAAAACTCTCTCTACTGTGGCCGCAACATCATTTTTGAGAGGGGGATGAATGTGCCCGACGTGGGCAACCACGCCCTGAGAGTGCGGGATGCACTCGATGCCCAGGGATGGTTTCCGATGATGGAGGATCACCGGCCAGTTGCGATTGGGATAGTTCGCGAGTTCTACACGAACCTGCATGACTAGAGAGCAGATTCATTCCAGACCTGGGTAAAGGGCAAGCCAAACTGAGTGCACTCCCTGACTTCCCATGGTTGCTCGACTGCACTCCCAGTCGTTGCCAGATGATTGAGCATTTCGTCGATGGGCGCCCCCTCAAATGAACCTGGAGGGAGAAAGGGTCTTCTAGATCAATGCCCTCCAGGACGATGACTAGATGGTATACGCTGTGATGATCAGTTGAGTCCTCCCAGTTCAGAGCCTCACCACTGTCACATAGGATAGGGCTCTCTGCTTGTATGCCCTCTTGACTTATAGCTCCATCTAATATAGCTCCTTCGTGCTCTCGACGATGATGGGAGTTCGACTGGCCAAGCAGGTCACCTCCCTACCTTACAGGGCCCTTGTCAACCGGATAGTTGAGCACGCCGGAGTATCTCTAGCAGGAAAGGAGATGGTGAAGTCCAAAGGACCATTTACTTTTCGATACCTCAATGCTTAATGTTCTCTTCGCTACTCCCATCAAGAACATCACACACCTTCCTACCACAAAGAACTCATGTTTGGAAGACAATCTTCCTCCTCCACTCTCTGTGTTGTCATCACTCTATCAACATCCTCTTCCTCATCATCGTAGTCATCCTAAGTTGGTTCTGGTAGCACTTCTTCATCTTCCTATAGGGTTCATCAACCGTTGTGGACAACCATATGAAGTGTGTCCCCTCTCTCCACTCCCAAAACACTGCACTTGCGATCCAGAATCAACATTGGAAAAGGCTGGACCAGAATTGCTTTGTGCTCCATATATATTCTTGCTCTTTTCACTTCTGTCACTATTGGCAGTATTTCTACCCACTGTCCAGTTCATTATAGTAGTATCCTGACCAATCTTTTGAGCTGTCTGGCCATTATGAACACTAAACAATTGTTGAACCCTTTTGTGTTGCACTCTCAACTCTATCAGTCAAAGGTTTCCTTGCACTGTATCGCAACACCTGCTTTTCTACCATTAAGGCATATTGTTGAGGATCTTCTAGATTAAATAAACAAACCATTCCCAATTAATCTTTAATGGGTTGGTTCAAGCCAGCAAGTAACAAGATTTCATCTACTCGTTTGTCCCATTTAAACCAAGTTGAATAGAGAGGTTGTTGAACTCTGAAGTGTATTCCTCCACAGACATCCCTCTTTGTTTTAACGAGTGGATCTTTCATATGATTCCATCGCATAATCAGCCCACAAAAATTGCTTTCGCAACTTCACTTTCATATGCTCCCATGTGTTGATTTTTGGCTTGCCCTCTTTTCCATCATTGAAGTGCAATACCCTTCAATTTAAGCCTCACAAACAGCTTCCCTCAAAATAAGTCTCCAAACTCGCTTCCCAATTTAAATAATCATGTGCATGCATATTTCCAAAAAAGAAATCAGAAACTTCTATTTTGATTCCTCCACTGTTTAAGTCAAGCTATGCACCAATTGATCCTCTAATGTGCCTCGTGCTGCATGTTCTACAAGTCCAGCATCATGAAAGGGGTTCATCTTCTATATCATCACTCTCATCCTCAATACCAAACTGATATGATCCCAGTAGCAATTTAAACATGATTAACATTGTAATCATTGTTATGTCATTATGAGGATTGCTAAATTGGATTGTGCCACATCATGAACAAAAAAGCTAAGCTGACATGTTTGATTATGGCTTTTCTAGGCATGGCACTGAGAAAACTATGTGGTAGACGATATCGAAGCCCATGACCTCCCCCTTCCCAAACACGCCGAGCCATCACCATTAGGCACCACCTGTCACACAAAATAAGAGTCTGAGTTGCTAATGTATGTTTAAACTTTATATACAAGACAAGGTGAAAGTGGTACTCTTAAAGTCTCATGCATTCTATTCATAAATAAGAGTGTTTTTATCTTACTAGTCAAAAAAGCTAAGCTAACATGATAATTGTTAAGGAACTGGAAGGTGCCCAATAGCTTATATAGATATGATTAAGCTTGTACTTAAGTCATGTGGAACACTTGGGATCATAACACTTTTTTCGCCTTTTGGCTACGAATACTGAATTTATACCCTAATTCAAGGATGTGGCGGTTGGGTAGTATATTAGTATCGGATTAAGCAATTCAATTTATTGTTGTAGTTTCTAGATTGGGGTTTTTCCCTTGCCCTAGGGGGATTTGAGGGAGATTCGCTTTGCCCACTTTTACTTTCTCCAGTTGGAGAGGCATTAAGCAGTCTTATTGTGTGGAGAAAAGGAGTTATTGCAGTTTTAATAGGTAACATTTTTTGAAAACTAGCCATGAGATTTGTAAACACTCGGACCAAAGACTTTAACTCAAAGCCTTGCACGCAACTCCTCCAGCCCATGCCATATTGTCTGAATTGGATGGTTATAGCTAGTTTGCTTGCCATGAAATGAAAAAGCTTAATTGGACCCATTGGACCACTCATTCTAAAAGCCCATGGGTGTGTAGTTTATTGTGCGGAGAAAATATGAATGTAACACCATGCACTTATTTCCCTAGGATCCTATGGGTGATATATATATATATATATATAGCGATAACAAATAATTTTGTATTTTTAAAGCTCCACGCCTAACCATACAATTATGAGTAAATTTTAAATATGTTAAATTTTTAACTCTAGATAATAAGTAGGTCTTAAATGCTAAAATTTCATTTGTAATTCATTCCATGCTATTTGCATGAAAATTTATAATTTTTTATTTATTTTTATTTCTTTTTCTATAAAACAGATGCATGTTAATATGGAGATATGAAATAAATTCTACTCTATCTAGATTTCATTTTGAATAAAAACGATTAGGAATTAGGATGACTATATATATATTTGGCATTTCAAAAGTATTTAAATAAATTTGCCATATAAGAGTTTCTCCATGCCATTAGATGGAGTCATTCAATGGATGGAGTCCATGACACTTGCCATTATTTTAAATGGATTTGAGAATATTTTCTTTAGACTAGTTTGGAAGAAATTTATGTCCTTCCATAAAAACCAATTGCATATTTGGAGACATGTATTTAATTCTTTGCTCCTTTGAATTGTACATGAAAAGAATTCATTAGTGAAATCTGTAATGAGTGTGATTCATATTCTAATTATTATCTTTCCTTATTATCTTATATATATATATATATACACCTCACTACGGCTTTCGATCGATATCGATCATCTGTGAGACAATTGGCTTAACAAGTTTTATGGGTTTGTTTATGTTACTAATTCTTGGTGTTACTTTTTTCTGTTGTGTAGTGGATGGAGGAAGAATTAGCATGTTCGATGAGCCACAGGTACTCAAATATCTATGAAAAACACATGATGCCAATATCCTTTTGCTCGAATGGCAAAAAGTGAAGAAGAAGATGGAAAAAAAAAAGAAGAAAAAACAGTTGAGAAACATTCAATTCCATAGTACAAAACATAGAAACTTTAACTTGTATGATTGATGCTGTAGTGTGTGATTAATAAGAAAACTATTATTAGATCTTTGCTGTGTTGATGTGCAGTCAGGTGATGTTGGTGAGTTCGATTGTGTGGATATCTATAAGCAGCCCGCATTTGATCATCATCTGCTTAAGAATCACAAAATTCAAGTAATCAATTACAAATCATATTCTTTCAACATTCCTTTTTCTTTCTTTTTTTCTTTTTTATCTTTTTGGGGGGGGGGGGGGGGGGGTGGTCTCCTCTACAAAATTGATCATAATTTACAAAATTATGCAGATGAACCCAAGTTTCTCAACAAGAAGGAAGACAAATGAAGTTTTCTTAAAAAGCCAACTTGTGGGTTTCCGTTGCCCACAAGGAATGGTACCGATACGAAGACCTAAAACTGGTTTGAAGTCTTTCTCAAAATCTCATGGTGGAAGCCTTCACACATTTGCAACAAAACTTCCTGGCGAATATGTAAGTTTCTACATATATGTATACTTCTCTTGAGTTTTATGATATGCATGTACGTTAACAATCCTCCAAAGGAGAGGCCAGGATGCTTTAATTTAAGTCATGGTTTTATCTATCATATTCAATAAAACTTCATTATTTGATAAATGATATGTATCCAATGCATAAATTAATTATATTCAAATGATCATGACATCAATATTAATTTCTTGACTTAGTCTGTAGGTATTGAAACAACTGAGGATGCGACTTACCATGGAGCAAAAGCAGTAATCACAATTAATAATCCACGTGTGGAAGTGGGCCAATACAGTAAAGCTCAAATATGGGTTCGAAATGGACCTGAAGCTGAAACAAACAGCATAGAAGTTGGATGGGCAGTAAGTCAACAATCATTTCATATATATATATATATATATATAGTCACCATAGTGTGTGTGTGTATATATATACATATTTTTTTTCTTCTCATTTACACCTTATGATATATTGTACGTTATTTATATATGTATAGGTGCATCCTAAATTATATGGTGACAATCGCACACGACTTACTGCATATTGGACTGTAAGAATAGATCGATTTCTTGTTCCAATACCTTTTGTGTGATCTTATGAATGATACCCTTAATTGAATCCATTTGAACATTATATCAACAGGCAGATGGGTTTCAAAAAACTGGTTGTTACAATACTGAATGTCCAGGTTTTGTACAAGTACATAACGAATATCACCTTGGTGGATATTTTGCTAATATTTCTGTCTTTGATGGACCGCAATACGGTCTTAAAATGACCATTATTCAGGTAATTTTTAATTAATTTTTTTTTTTGTTTTTTTTGTACAAAGTAGTAACAAGCTTAAAAATTAATGTGCAAAATTGATTGAAGTAGTATTAATTTCTTGGTCTCTGGTTTTGGTAGGATCAAGAAACCGGAAATTGGTGGTTGATGGATGATGATGATTACAAATATGGATACTGGCCGAAGGAGATATTCACTCATTTAGCTACTGGAGCATCTTATCTTCGATATGGTGGAGCAACATTTTCGCCTTCTAATATACAAACTCCAGTACCAATGGGGAATGGTAATATTCCTGACTTCAAAGCCGATGAAGCGGGTACTTTTACATTTGTTCAATTTGTGAACGCGGATTACCAAATTGTTGACGTTAATATCAAAATGGAGGAGGATTTCTTTGATGGCCAGGATCCAAATTGTTACGGTGTTGTAGATTGGAATGATGGCCAGGATCCAAATACAACCGGGCATGCCTTCACCTATGGGGGTCCTGGTGGGCCATGTCCTTAAGGATTATTTTTTTATTTTTTATTTTTTTTCTCTGCAATGTTCTTATCAATTAATGTAGGTTGGGTTGAATAATAATAAGATGAAGTTATCTCTATTGAGATATTATTCTTTTAAATTGAAATTTCCAGGTCGAGAAAAAATTATTTAAAAAGATGAAAAACTCGTATTCCAACTTTTCAATCTTTCCTTGTCAAATTGGTGGTTCACGAAATTTTCATCAAGTTCATTGAAAATTTCACAAGGTAGTCATAAGATAATATCTTATGTTTCATCAAAAAATCATGAAACGCCACAATATATAACAAACATGCATGAATAGAGAAGAGGAACGTAGACTTATCTGACACCCCCGAAGGGGGCAAAACTCGATTTGGTGTCTGTAAATACGTATAGATCTATGATGTATAAGATTCACTGTCATGTGAACTCTCGAGTGATTGATTTATCAAGAACGAATAATCATTCCCGCATATGGCGGCTGTTAGAACAATTTAATTCTCAGAGAATCTCAGAGTATAAAATGATATTTCAAGATGTTTTTGTACCCTGTGTATGCCCTATTTATAGGTTGAAGAGTTGAGGTAGACTTTGAGTAGTTCTTCTTATTTGAGTTGAATTGGGATTGAGAGCTGTAGTTGGACTTGGGCAGCAACTCCAATGTAAACTTTGAGTAGAACTCTGTGACCAGATTATTCTAACAGTGTCCCACTTGAACTATTTAATTAGTAACTCTATGGGCCTATTATTGGCCCTAAAACCCAAAATTTGATGGACTTGTAGTGTAATTTTATTCCCAACAATATTGATGCCTTGATTCTCTAGTGCTACCAATCCACTAATGGGCCACACAAATAAACTAATCCAGCGGAAGCCCAATATTCAAGAAAGTGTATGTTTAGACATGCATAGTGATAGGTTCTTATGGAAAATGTGATCTGTTCATTAAAAAAACAATTACAACCATTAAAAGGGTTGTCAGAGTTGTATTTGTTGGGAACGAGCCGCGGCACCACTACATTTATTAAAGGGTGCACCGATGCATAGCTTGGTCCATCATTTTACTCTCATTTTCTCAATTCTCCCATGTGATAATCCTTCAATACATAATTTTGCATCTTTATGTACTTTTTTGTTTTTGTTTTTTTTTTTTAGAATAAAAACTCAAAAACTTTTCATTAAACGTTAAAATCAAGACCGAGCAGGTCGCTCGAGTCTTACAATATCAGCAATACAATATAGGGTGTCATCCCACCAAGTTCTATCCATGACATAATTAATTTGTTGCCTCCTTTGATAAACAATGGGCAGCCCTATTTGCATCTCTACCCACATGCCCACACTTCCATTATGAAAAAGAATTAAGCACAACCATCGTATCATCCGCAATATGCCCAAAACTACTCACTGAAGGGCCAGTTGAGACCAAAGCATCAATGACGACCACTTGTGAATCACTTTCAAGATAAATGTTTTGAGCACCCAAAGCTTGAAACAGTGATACTCCATAAAAAATTGCCACAGCTTCAGCTGGTGTGGGATCCTAAGAACCCCTCCTAGTGAAACTTCTTGCTGCACACACGTTCCCTTCATCATCCCGAACAACTATCCCAATACCTATACGTCCCCCTTGTTGGTCCAAAGCTGCGTCACAATTTACCTTCAACCAACCCTCCTCAGGTCTGGACCATATCGTCAGATAAACTCTCGGCAAAGGCCTCGAGGCTTCTTCCACATGCTGCGCAGGATGAAACTCTTCAATACTAGAAGTGGCAGCCCGCACCAGATCATTAGGATGTTTCCTCATGAATGAAAGCGTTTTGAGGGAACCAAATCTTACACGTTGTGTCAACAAAATGAATAAATTCCTCCTCTATAAATATACCTTCAGCCAGATGCAGAAAGTTCTCTCCCATAATAAACATTTCCTGAAAAATTCTCAAGCTAACCCCCCACACGTCCATGGCTGATGGACAAGTCCATAGAATATGTACTATAGTTTCCTTCTCTACCACATATAGGATACAAAATATCTTGAATTATTTTCTGCCTCACCAAATTTTCTTTTGGGGGTAAAAGGTTATGACAAGCCCTCCACATAAAATTCTTACCCGAATTATGTATATTTAGCTTCCAAATTTCTTTCCACAAGCTACTATCTCCCATCCTTGACGAACATTTAGCCTGTAAACTATTTTCTTTCTCTTTTGCCATATGGTAAGCGCTACTAACCGAGAAAAGACCTGAAGGTGAAATTCTCATAATATTCACCTTGCCAATCATTTTCCTCCCTTGTGACATCCTTTGAAAAGCACTTTTCACCACGTCCTATTATCATTTCTTTTGGTGGGGGTATTTGCTAGGCTAAAGTTTTATTTTATTTTAGAACACATCTTAATTTTTCGGCTATTTTCCTTTTATCTCCTAAGGTGATATAGCTTTTAAAATTACAATTAGATTTGTAATTAATCATTATTAAATTTTAATTAAATGATAATTTTAAAAGTTACATCACTCTTAGTGGGATAAAAATAAGATATAAGTCTTACTTAAAGCATTACTTATGTAATGATGCATAATTATTTTATGTCTTGCATGTCTCAACGCTCAAAACTCGGATCCTAGAAAAGATATAGCATATAGTCCACATATGCCTCGGATAATGAAGAGTATTAATGTTATACTTTACACCATAGTGATATTATTTTGATATAATTAACATGAGCTAATAGTTGTTGAATTTTATTATTATTATTTTTTTAACAAGGGCTACTAACCCATATATGTCATGTCAGTATAGTATTAGTATGATTGTGGTGTGAAGAATAATATTTCTCTATAAATAGAAATTTCCTTCAAACCAGTTTGAAAGAAATTTGTGTACACGAAAATATTAGTTTATTAGGTGGATTAATTAGTAAATCTCATTTCCATGGGCCATATTTGCATTTGCCAAGATATCCAATATTAATTGACTGAAATATTTAATATGATTAGGTTACTTAGAACACACACTTCATTGTTTAATATTATCCTTTTTTATTTTTTATTTTTTATTTTTTTATAAAAAAAAAATGTTCAATATTTATAAGCAAGAATGATTATCTTGACCTCAGGTATTCTGTGATCTCTCTGTGTTTCTGTTTATGTCAGAGCCATAATGCTTGATCTTGTCCTCCGGCTTGTAGATGAGGATATGGTTAGGGTTAGGGTTTTGTTTATCAGTGAATGGTCTATCATTTTGATTATCAATGCAAGTCGCTGTTAAGGCTGAAGGGGCCACATAGGCATTCTATGAGTACACAAGTGCATTGCTTGAGGTATGTCTTTCTTGTTTCTCCACTCTTGTATATGTCTGTATTAGGGTTCGTCTTATAGTAGTTTTTATATTGTTGAATTTGACTTTATCTATCAAAAAAATTAAATTAAATTTAAAAAATATATATTGTTGAATTGACTTCCATGGCAGTTTTGGTGTTGATCATATCCCCATATATATGGTTAAAGTATGTTGGTAATATACAGTTGTTTATGTTTGAGATTGTTGCTGAAACCGAAGCAGAGAAAGTAGCTGGGAATGAAGGCCTCGTCCAAAGGAGACATGATTGGTGGTTTCTCTTTTGATCAATTTGTAATATTGGTTACATTCGAGGAAGGCAAACCATATCTGATTTTCAACAGCTAGCACACACCAGATGGAGTCTTTCTAGAAATGCTCCTTGTGGAATTCAAACTTGGCTGGGCCTTTTTGATTGAACTCATTGCGGAGCTTGTTGAGTTCTTTAGCCAAAACCGGTGCCTCACAGTAGAATACCCCTGAATTGATCCAATTCACCAAAACCACAAAAGTGTTGATTAGCATTGGAAGATATATCTGAATCAGCCAATATTCTTTTTTTCTTTTAATTTTGTGGGCTCATGGACATTTTTTCTCACCAATTCTTGCACCAATGTGCTTGGAACACATCATGGAGAAAACTTTCTTCCATTTAGGCCTTCCAAAATGCGTTTGAACCTGATGATATAACATAGGAAACATAAATTGTTATATTCACAATTATTATTATTTTAAACTTCTAGAATAAATGACGACTTAACATAGTATTAGAGTCAAAGTTTTGAGTTTAATTGATCTCCAATTTCAATAAAAATAGTCCACTTGAGGATAGTGTTAAAATATTAATTACAAAAAAAATTAAATTATACATTTACTATGAAAGTAATAAGTAGTAAATTATCAAAGAGCTTTACGTATGTACCCTAGTGCCTGAAACAATGTCCACGCCATTCTTAGGAGTGCTTGCAGCATGCAAATGAGGGCCGATCGGGCGTCTCCTAACTTATACACACTAGTCAGGTAGTTGTGCATCTCAATGACACCCTAATTATTGACAATTAGTACTGAAATTTCAACAAAAAAACTTGTGATGCCAGAGAACATTCGCTTTTACCTTTTGATCAAGATCAACAACTTCATCAATATATGACCCCTTTAAACCAATCAAAGGAGCCTTGCTCCCTCGTTACCCAGTAGAAGTAAGCACTGACATCCGAGATTGAATCCTGATGTCATGCATGTAATTAAGTATTTTGCCGTTTAAATAAAAAGTTGACTGACAAAATAAAACAAGTTACTTACTACTGCGTCCTCCATTTTGATAATGTTGTTGAGCAAATCTTTGAGAATACTGATAAAAGGTGTTGCTCCAATCCCCATACCAACAAGTAGCAAGACATCATACTTCCGATAGTCTTGTGCTGGGGCACCATAAGGTCCATTGATTAAGAGCTTCGGCCAACTGTTATCTCTATAGGGGAATTTATTCACATATTAAATAATGTATCACTAATTCTAATTAATGAGATTATGGAGGGAATTTCCATTAGAAAGTGTTGGGTCATATTTCAGCTGGGTTGGGCCCAGTTCGAACTTACCGGCCCATCCCCCACACTCGGTCATTTTTACAGTTCAAAATAAACTCATGTTCGGCAAACTTAGGTTTATATAGATTATATTATTGACACTCGGTTATCAGGCTCGGTTAGCCGAGCCTGAGGCAAGTACCGAGTGTTACCCTCAGGAAATAATGAACATATCTGAATAAATATCCTATTTGATGTTCTCTGATATATTGTTGACACGTGGACCCTCGGTAAAAGTCCACAGTGTTAGATGAACAGGTACAATCTGATGCCTATAAAAGGGGGGTCTCCTTTCACTATTTCGGTAACTTCTTTTTACCCTCAAACTGAATACTTTGCTTATCTTTTCCTTGATCCATAATCTTCAAGTTCATCTTTCTTTTGAACACTTCAACTAACTTAGGCATCGGAGCTTCCACCGGTCGGACAACGGCGGCAGCTTTGATCCCTTTTTCCTTATCCTTCATTCTCAGCTCAACACTCGGTTATCAAGTATTGTGCTGGGCCTTTTCCCACGTCATCATTCGGAAAACTGCTTCAACAGTTTGGCGCCGTCTGTGGGAATCGGTTTTTATCGATCCTTACTAATCTCATATATTCCGATATGGTGAACACACCCCCACACCCCAGCATGATGTGGTATTTTTGTGACCAAAAATATCAATTATAAAAATAACCACTCGCAATAGGACGAATCTTTGTAGGATACGGCTATAGAGAGGGTGTCGAACCTCAAGGACTGCAGGGGTTTTATTATCAAAATTTGAAAGATTAAAATTAACTTAATTAAAAAGAGAATTGATTTGATTTTCTTTAAAACTAAAATTGCATGAAAATAAAAGAGATTTAAAATAAGAGAGAGAGTGTAGGGTATTGACTTCACCTCTATCCGCACAACAATGGCTAATCATAATTAATCCCAGAAATTCATTCTATGCATGTTATAAATAAACAAGAAACTACCTTATTAAAGAATAAGCATAATCTATCTTCGGTTGGCACGAATCGTCCACCTAACCACTAAGATGCGGTACGACTCGTCTTCCTTAGGTATAAATTATCAAATTCTTTAAAAGGATACATACAATCAATGAATAAGTGTAACCCATCTTCGGTTGGCACGGATTGTCTACCTAAATTACACTAAACTAGGGTGTAGTACAATCCGTCTTCCCTAGGCATGGCCTATCAAATCCTATTGGTCATATGTCAATTAAACCCATTGTATAACCATCATCCTCATAATCACAGAAAATAAGAATGATTTGAGATCAATAAAAGTAAAATACTTTCTAAGACAAGAGAAGAATTTCACAAATATTGATTTTGGAATTTAAGAACAATTGCATTTAATAATTAAGAACATAAATCAATTGTAGCAATCCTCATAATTATACAATCAACATGCATAAATTGAAAATCTAGAAATTAAATACAATCAAACCATTGTGCTTGGATAGGGTTACATCAACACCCTATTACAGAATTAGCCGCTCATTGGGGTGCTAGGATGGCCTCCTGCCATGGATTATCTCCTCTTCAACTTGTCAAGCCTCCAAGAAGATTTTTGTATCTAAAACTAAGCACACCTTCTCTTGAAGGTTAAGGGTCTATTTATAGGGAGCAAGCCAGTCCTAGAAGCCCAAGGAAACCAAGAAATTTCGGAGATTTAAGTCCAAGTCCAATTAGGATAAAGAAAACCTAAGTCCAAATCGGAATAGGATTCGCCCAGAATTGCATTCCTATCTTGCGGGACGATTTTGGCATTGCGGCGCTCCGAATTAGGAAAATACTATTTCACAATGATTTGTATTAATTTGAGTTAGCTTTCCAGTGCCGCTTGAATCACCTCAATCGGATATTTGAACTGAAAGTTATGACCAAAATACCGAGACGTATGCAGAATCCCAAATTGAATCCAATCCGATTTTGACTCCAATTTGAGAAATTCCGAATTAATCCCTTCCTTTATTTGATTAAACTTAACCATGATTTGTTAAGCTTAATCATATCTTCTAGGTCTTCTCAAAGTGTGCTTTTAAGCCCAAAATGAATGGAATTAATTGCATCTTTATTTATAACCTGAAAACACAAAAACAAAACAAAATCAAACAAATAACAATGCTAAGGAATTAACATATGCAAATTAAGGGGCTTGAATGTGCAACATTCGACGCTTATCACACCCCCAAACTTACATATTGCTAGTCCCTTAGCAATACAAAACAGAAAATAAGCTGAAAAATAAAAAGATAAGTCCATCTTTCGTGGGATGTACGATTGCATTTAGCATATGCAACAAGCCTTTTAAACCCCTAGGCATTCCCTAGAGGACGAGTGAAGTCTCGTGAGGGTTTTCCAGGAATGATACCCACAAACATTGTCATTATTATGTTATTCGAAAGGATAAAGCATCACAAAAATAATGGTTCTCATTCATTAGCAGGCTTAAAATTATAAACTTCATTTTCAAAATTCTCAGGAATTTACAAGTCAAATCACTTACAAATGGTAGATTGAGATACACAAATTTCAATTAGTGCAAAGTGAACTAACACATAATCATGAGGCTTCAAAATAATTCCAATATGAATGAATCAACATCTTAGAATTTATTGGACTTCATATCAAATGAAACAACCAAGGCATACTCTTTTTTTTTTTTTTTTTTTTTATTTTTTTTTTTTATTAAGGCTTTGTAATACTTAGCTCCCTTAAGCTTTCTAGTTGACTCATGTATCGAGTGTTAGGCCAATATCTCCCAAACCAAATAGCTTTAGGGCATTAGGTGTAAAGACACCCCTAAGGACTTACTAACTCGAGTCAAAAAGACTATGAAGCTAAGCTAGCCATTTTATTAATCAACCCAAAAATTTCACTTTTTGACGCGAACACTCACTGCTTAATGAGGCAAGAGGTCCGGTTACTCAGCGAAAAATTCAAACTTGATTTTTTTAATTTAATTTAATTTAATTTATTTATTTAATTATTATTATTATTATTTTTTATAGCATGCCAAAGTTATTCACCCAATATGTCACCCAACAGAATTCAAGATATTGAAAACAAACATAATTGGTCTCAAAATTCATACCTCACAGACATGTGCTAGTGTGCTCAATATAGATTTAAATTGAAATAAGAAGCATCTCATGTTGCCAAAAGTAAGTAACAAGACTTAAAATCCCTAAGTCATATGATCATGTGTTCATAACTTTAAGCCTATCAATGAATTTCAAACCAAAATCAAAGCTCAACCATATGCTTAAGAATGACATAACAATAATAATGGATTGTGTTTTGTTTTTCCATACCCCCTAACTTGAATCATACATTGTCCTCAATGTATGTATAGAACTAAAGAATAAGATCAAGAGTATAGGAATACCTGAATGAGCAGATGTGGGCATATCATACCCCCAAACTTGAATGCAAAAACACATATCCTAAAAATAAAGTGATACTCCAACCAAATACCAATCAAGTGCACACATTGTTGTAAAAAGATAAACAAAGAATGAAACAACAATGGATAAAATAAACCTGGATGGAGATCATATGCCCTGGTGGAGTGGAGGGTCAAGCGCACAGGGCGTGCACTTGATCCTATGAAACTGACTCATATTGTCAAAATATATGGAATCTGCCAAGTCAACGGAATCCATATCCTTGATGTACGCAGTGTTCTCTGACCCTTAAGTTTAAACTTGAAGCACCAATCTTTTCTTCTCTTAGACCAAAGAGAATAAATTTTACCCACAAATAAGTAATTCCATATGTCAGCATATCGAGGTAGATCCTTCTGAGTATTTCCAAACAATTTCTCATCCGAAAAGGGATCATGAATTGGAATAAAATGGGGAGAATACTTGGGGAGTTTTTCTACCTCGATGGTCTCTTTTTCCTCGTCTAACTGCCCTAACAATCTACCCTCATGGCCTCTTGGTAAGTCATAAGAAATAATGGCCGGGATAGTGTCATCTGTCCCTAAAAATGAAGATTTCAAATTACCTGGAACAGGGGCTTGGAGCTCATATGGCATCTCTAGAATAGGAGGTGATGGTGAAGAAGCCTCAGTGCTCGCTTCCTTGCTTTTTTCCCGATGTAGATCCTGTGGGACCTCAATTTGCTCCTCCTTTGGCTCCTCCTTCCTTTCTTCCATGTGGTTTTCGACCACCTCTCCACTCCTCAGTGTGGTGATAGCTTGCTCATGACAAGAAGTACTTTCTTCGTCCATGTAGTGTCCATCAAGATTGGCCACCGGCTGATTTTGAAACTCTTCTTCTTCCATCCTATTGAGGTGGTTGACGATTTGTTCAACATGAGCTTCCATCCTGGCGTCTATCTCGGCGAAGAATTGAGGGGTATAACGTTCCTGTTGAGATTTCACCGTCTGCTTTATCTCACCCGTTAGCTCACTTATCATTTTTAGTATCCGATCCTCAAAATTAGAATCTGAGGGTGGTGGTGCAGCCTGGTATTGTTGTTGTGAAGGCCAGTAGATGGGAGATGGCTCCTCTTGATATTCTTGAAAGTCAGAACCCATCGGAGGAGGTGGTTCGGTTTGGTATATCTGTTATGGAGTTGCTTGATATGGAGGAGAATAGGATTGATCATTGAATTGAGGATATGCCTGATGGTACAGTTCATGACGTTGTGGAGCATAATTCCCAGGAGCTTGAGTTTGCCACGAGAGATTAGACTGGTTGCTCCACGCCGGGCTATAGGAATCAGAATAATGGCTATTCCCCGGTCTAGAGAACGGTCTGTTCATATGCTCATAAGAATAATTAGAAAATTGTCCCGTTGTAGGACAATCTCTAATATGATGATAAGGACTATAGCAATATGAACATGGTCCATGGGGTGTTGGAATGCCTCCCCACATGAACTAAACTAATATAATTAACATAAAATAACAACAGAAAAATAAAAATAAAAATAAAAACTCACAAACGGCCTTTAGGTGCCTTGGAAATTTGGAAGCCGACTGCTGCTAATGCGCTCGATCGCATGGCAGAGTACGCTCGAGCGTACTGCCGCAGATGGGTGTGAGCACAAGAGTGGAGGGATCGAGCGCAAAAGGTGGAGTGCGTACGTGCGCTCGATCGCACACGATCTGCGCTCGATCGCAGTCACAGTGAAGGCAGGTACGGACCTGTTTGCAAATTCTAAAATAAAACAAAAACAAAACACAAACAGAATTAAAATTAGCAGAAAAATGAATTATTAAGCTAAAATCAATCCTTAAATTGTGACAATAAAACCGTTAAGCAGTCCCCGGCAACGGCGCCAAAAATTGATGTGGTATTTTTGTGACCAAAAATATCAATTATAAAAATAACCACTCGCAATAGGACGAATCTTTGTAGGATACGGCTATAGAGAGGGTGTCGAACCTCAAGGACTGTAGGGGTTTTATTATCAAAATTTGAAAGATTAAAATTAACTTAATTAAAAAGAGAATTGATTTGATTTTCTTTAAAACTAAAATTGCATGAAAATAAAAGAGATTTAAAATAAGAGAGAGAGTGTAGGGTATTGACTTCACCTCTATCCGCACAACAATGGCTAATCATAATTAATCCCAGAAATTCATTCTATGCATGTTATAAATAAACAAGAAACTACCTTATTAAAGAATAAGCATAATCTATCTTCGGTTGGCACGAATCGTCCACCTAACCACTAAGATGCGGTACGACTCGTCTTCCTTAGGTATAAATTATCAAATTCTTTAAAAGGATACATACAATCAATGAATAAGTGTAACCCATCTTCGGTTGGCACGGATTGTCTACTTAAATTACACTAAACTAGGGTGTAGTACAATCCGTCTTCCCTAGGCATGGCCTATCAAATCCTATTGGTCATATGTCAATTAAACCCATTGTATAACCATCATCCTCATAATCACAGAAAATAAGAATGATTTGAGATCAATAAAAGTAAAATACTTTCTAAGACAAGAGAAGAATTTCACAAATATTGATTTTGGAATTTAAGAACAATTGCATTTAATAATTAAGAACATAAATCAATTGTAGCAATCCTCATAATTATACAATCAACATGCATAAATTGAAAATCTAGAAATTAAATACAATCAAACCATTGTGCTTGGATAGGGTTACATCAACACCCTATTACAGAATTAGCCGCTCATTGGGGTGCTAGGATGGCCTCCTGCCATGGATTATCTCCTCTTCAACTTGTCAAGCCTCCAAGAAGATTTTTGTATCTAAAACTAAGCACACCTTCTCTTGAAGGTTAAGGGTCTATTTATAGGGAGCAAGCCAGTCCTAGAAGCCCAAGGAAACCTAGAAATTTCGGAGATTTAAGTCCAAGTCCAATTAGGATAAAGAAAACCTAAGTCCAAATCGGAATAGGATTCGCCCAGAATTGCATTCCTATCTTGCGGGACGATTTTGGCATTGCGGCGCTCCGAATTAGGAAAATACTATTTCACAATGATTTGTAGTAATTTGAGTTAGCTTTCCAGTGCCGCTTGAATCACCTCAATCGGATATTTGAACTGAAAGTTATGACCAAAATACCGAGACGTATGCAGAATCCCAAATTGAATCCAATCCGATTTTGACTCCAATTTGAGAAATTCCGAATTAATCCCTTCCTTTATTTGATTAAACTTAACCATGATTTGTTAAGCTTAATCATATCTTCTAGGTCTTCTCAAAGTGTGCTTTTAAGCCCAAAATGAATGGAATTAATTGCATCTTTATTTATAACCTGAAAACACAAAAACAAAACAAAATCAAACAAATAACAATGCTAAGGAATTAACATATGCAAATTAAGGGGCTTGAATGTGCAACATTCGACGCTTATCACAGCACATCTCCACATCTTATTCCAATCATCCAGCCAGATGTACCCGGAACCTCACACGATCTAAATCCCCCAACAGCCATCATGGTTGATTTCATGAAATGAATAGCCGAATCGGTTGAGGCTATGAGAAAGCAGAATGAAGAGATCGTCTCTAGGTTGCCTCCTAGAGAAGATTCGGCACAAAAGAGAAGACAAGAGGAGTCCTTTAGGGACCCACCACCATTAGCTCGGCATCAATCAACCCAACAAGACGCTGGAAGTTCAATACGAGGAAATCCACATACTGTTCAGACCAAAGCAAACACTCACCGATGAGAGCACGCCAAAAGTTCACAGCTTGGTGGTAAGTCACACCATGGCGAGTCCAGTCACGCCAAAACTCACCATAGTCATTCCCAGTATAGCCATTCTCGTCATGCTCTGTTGCATTTTGAGAAGCCTGTAGAGGCTGCAGTGCATAAAGACGTTAAAGATCTCCAGGAGAAGTTTGAAAAGATGGCTTTCTTAATCGAAAATGGGGAAAATTGGTCCGCCACTGAGGATCTCATGCAACATACCAATTTACCTTTTACTGATCGTGTGATGAGGTTTCCAATGCCTAGTAGTTTTAAGGTTCCTCGGATCGGCGAATATGACGGAAGTGGAGATCCTTCCGACCACATGGAAAGCTTCCGAGCTCACATCATCCTTCATGAAACTCCTGACGAAATCGCTTGCCGAGCCTTCCCGTTAACTCTAAGGGGAGTTGCCAAAGAATGGTTTAGAAGTCGGAGTCCTAAATCTGTTGATACTTTTGATTATCTTGGGCAGCAGTTCTTAGGACAATTTCTTGCCGTTTGAAGAAGAAAGAAGAATCCAGCATACCTATTATCCCTAGTGCAAGGGAAGAACGAGTCCTTGAAGGATTATTTATTGCGGTTCAATCGGGAGAAGCTGGCGGTGGAGAGTACTGACGAGCAAACCATTCTCTCAGCATTGATGCATGGAATACAGACTGAAGGGCCTCTGATGGCCGAGTTGTCCAAAAGGCCAAAAACATAAACTTTGCGACAGTTCAACATCAAAGCGGAGGAGTTCATCAACCAGGAAGAGACTATCTCAGCGTTGCTGAAATCTAAAGTTGCTGAGAACAAACCTGCTACTGATCCAGGTATGACGAAACCGAGGGTCTTTGTCGAGAAGAAAAAGAAGGATCGCCAAAGTCCTGAGATTCTGGAAAGAAAGGTCGATCTACCTTCTCGGCCAAATCAGCATCAACAATATGTGGGATGGACACCCCTGAATACAACTGTTTATAAGGTGTTCATGGAAGTTAAGAAGGATCCGAGCTTGCGATGGCCAGGAAGGATGAAGTCTCCACCCCAGAATCGTAATACTCGAAAGTTTTGTGAGTATCATAATGATCACGGGCATCAAATCGAGGATTGTATCAGTCTTCGGTTCGAGATTGAAAAATTTCTGAGGAATGAAAAGTTGCTGAATTTCTTAGCTGAGGAAAATGGCAAGGGGAAGAGCGCCCAGGATGGTCAGGGTCAGCATTCGGGAAAAAATAGTGATCGATCACGCAATCAAAGGCAGAGGCGTGAGGAACCGAGGGTTTTGCAGAATCAGCAGCAGAGTCCCCAGAACCAACCTATTATTGGTGAGATTCGTACCATCTCGGGAGGCCTTGCTAGTGGAGGAGAATCAAGCTCAGCGAGGAAGGCTTATGCCAAGCAGGCAAGAATGGAAGAAATCCTAGTGCTTGAAAAACCCTCCAAAATCCAGAAACAAGAACCGAGTATTCTAACGTTTTCGGAGGAAGATGCGAAAGAAGTCTCGATGCCACATGATGATGCATTGGTAATAACTCTAACGGTGGCTAACCATGCCGTTCACCGAGTGTTGATAGACAATGGAAGCTCGGCTGATATTATTTATTGGACAGTTATTCAACAATTAGGCATTAGCCAAGAGAAGTTGAAACCCTTCCTGTCACCATTGATAGGGTTTGCAGGTAAGCGTGTCCAACCCATTGGGTTGATTGCTCTTCCAATCACAGCGGGAACCGCTCCCAGGCAATCCACTATCATGATAGATTTTTTGGTCATCGACCGACCATCAGCTTATAACATGATCATTGGTCGTCCAGCTTTGAATCAATTGAGAGCGGTTACTTCTACCTATCACTTGAAAGTGAAGTTCCCAACCATTGAGGAAGTCGGCGAAGTTAAGGGAGACCAAGTTGCTGCCAGATGGTGTTACCATACGTCTTTGAAGAAATGCCCAAAGTTAACACTTTTAATGATTGGCAGTCTAGGTGATGAGCGAAACATGCAGGATCGGTTCTCAGCTAACTTCTAAGGTTAAAGAGGTCCTTGTTCAGTTTATCCAGCAAAACCTCGAAGTTTTTGTATGGTCTCCTAAAGACATGCTAGGGATTTATCCCAAGGATATTGTTCATCACTTGAACATTAATCCAGAAGTTAAACCAGTGAAGCAAAAGTGAAGGAAATTTGCTCCCGACAGGAACATGGCAATTGTCGAGGAGGTGGACAAACTTCTGAAAGCCCAGTCTATCGAAGAAGCACATTACCCTAATTGGTTGTCCAATGTAGTGATGGTTAAGAAGTCTTCTGGGAAGTGGAGAATGTGTGTGGATTTTACCGATCTTAACAAGGCTTGCCCAAAGGATAGTTTTTCGCTACCCCATATTAGCTCTTTAGTTGATGCAACGGCAGGGTATGAGCTGTTGAGCTTCATGGATGCCTTCTCGGGTTATAATCAGATTTTTATGCATCCACCTGATCAAGAAAAAACAGCTTTCATCACCGGTCGAGGCTTATACTGCTACAAAGTTATGCCATTTGGTTTGAAAAATGCCGGTGCAACTTACCAGAGGCTGGTAAACAAGATGTTTCAAGAGCAAATTGGGAAGAACATGGAGGTTTATGTCGACGACATGCTGGTAAAAAGCAAGCTGCGGATAGATCATGTGACAGATTTGCAGGAGGCATTTAGGATATTGAAGCGTTTCAAGATGAAACTTAATCCTATGAAATATGCATTTGGGGTTTCATCTGGGAAGTTCCTCGATTATATGGTGTCTAGCCGAGGAATTGAAGCTAATCCAGAGAAGATCCAGGTGGTGTTGGATATGCAATCTCCAAAAAATGTGAAGCAAGTTCAACAATTAACAGGAAGAATCGCAGCTTTAAATAGGTTCATCTCTCGGTCTACAGATAAGTGTCTCCCATTTTTTAAGATTTTACGCAAAGCTTTCGAATGGTCTGAAGAATGCGAGCAGGCATTCGAACAACTTAAGAGGTACCTAGTCAGTCCACCTCTTCTTAGCCGAGCTATCCCTAGAGAAGTATTATATTTATACTTAGCCGTATCTCCAACTGCGGTCAGTGCAGCCTTGATTCGCGAAGAAGAGGGTGTTCAGAAGTCGGTTTACTTTATCAGCCGAGTGTTACATGGGGCCAAGGAGAGATACGTACAGATGGAGAAACTTGTTTTCGCCCTGGTAGTTGCTTCCAGGAAGCTCCGACCATATTTCCAAGCTCATTCGATCAATGTTTTGACCGAGTATCCATTGAAAAAAGTACTTCAAAAATTGGACTTGTCTGGTCATTTGGTCAACTGGGCGATTGAGATTAGTGAATTCGACATTCACTTTGTTTCACGCAATGCTGTTAAAGGTCAGGCTCTAGCAGACTTTGTGGCGGAATTCACCAACGTTCAATACCAAGAGGATTGGCTGAATGAGAGAACATGGGTAATTTATGTAGATGGTTCATCCACCAAAAGAAATGGCGGAGCTGGGGTTGTAATTATTACACCAGACGGAAGAGAGTTGAAGAGTTCATTGAGATTGGAATTTAAGACTACTAACAATGAAGCCGAGTATGAAGCTGTAATAGCAGGACTCGGTTTAGCCCAAGAGCTGGAGGCAGAGTTTGTAGAGGTACGGAGCAATTCTCAAGTTATTGTCGGCCACATTTGCGGCGAGTTTGAGGCTAAGGGCAGCAAGATGAAGCTCTACTTATCCAAAATTCAAGGTATGCAAAAAACTTTCAAAAAGTTTTGCATTGTTAAAATTCCAAGAGAAGAGAATGAGAAGGCAGACCATCTAGCCCATTTGGGCTCTTCAACCGAGTGTGAAGTGGGGGAGACTGACCAGATAGTACAAATTCAGCAACAACCTTCCATCGTTGAGAAGGTTCTTATTTTAACTATCGAAGTCATGCCTGCTTGGGCTGAAGAAATTGTTAATTACCTCAAAAAGGGAATTCTGCCAGGAGATAAGACGAAGGCAGTGCAGTTAAAAAGAAAGGCTGTTCGGTTCGCGCTGGTCAATGGAGCTCTTTTTAAACGAGGTTTTATGTTACCTCTCCTTAAATGTGTCTCTAAAGAAGAGGGTGATTATATCCTTCGTGAGATTCATGAAGGAATCTGTGGCAGTCACTCGGGAGCCCGCATTTTAGCACACAAAGCGGTGAGAGCAGGGTTCTTTTGGCCGAGTATGAACCAGGACTCCATAAACATGGTCAAAACTTGTGACAGTTGTCAGCGCTTTGCCAACGTTATCAAGCAACCTCTTGAAGAACTTAGCTCGGTTTCCTCGCCATGGCCATTTTCACAATGGGGGGTGGATATAGTAGGGCCATTACCTACAGGCAAAGGAGGAGTGCGGTTCGTTGTAGTTGCTGTCGATTATTTCACCAAGTGGGCAGAGGCTGAAGCTCTGGTGAATATTACCGCAAAGAACATCGAGAAATTTCTTTGGAAAAGTGTCATTTGTTGATATGGGATTCCTCTTGCCATTGTTACAGACAATGGTAAACAGTTTGACTGTGAGACCTTTCGAAATTGGTGTGCCGGACTTCATGTTCGGCAATACTTTTCATCCCCAAGACATCCCCAAGCAAATGGACAAGTAGAAGCAACTAACAAAACCATATTCAAGATTCTGAAGAAGAAGCTCGATCAGCACAAAGGGGGATGGGCGGAAAATCTTCCTGAAGTTTTGTGGGCATATCGCACAACCAAGAGAACTCCGACTGAGGAAACTCCTTTCGCCTTAGCCTACGGAACCGAGGCTATCATCCTTGCAGAGGTCGGATCGGGGAGTTGTCGAGTGGACACATTCAACCCCAATCTCAACGGCGAAGGTTTGAAGCTACATTTGAACTTGCTACAAGAGAAACAAGATCAGGCTCAAGTCACAATGGCAGCATACCAGCAGAGAGTTGCTCGGTATTTCAACCGACAGGTGAAACGTCGTAGTTTCCAAGTTGGAGATTTGGTTCTGAAAAAAGTCACCTTAGCAACCAAAGATGCAACTGAAGGAAAACTCGCACCGAATTGGGAAGGACCATACCAGGTGATCAAATGTGGCAAAGCGAGAGCTTGCTATCTTACAAACTCTGAAGGAAAACAACTCCAACGACCATGGAATGCTGAACATCTTAAGAAGTATTTTGTATAGAATTATAATTCTTAGAGCATCACTTTTGTTGTATTCTTTTTATGGTTAAATCGATGCATATTAATGAAGGATCCTGTAAGGTTATAATCATACAGAAATCTTAAAGCATGTGGCAGCCCATGTCTTCGGTTAACGCTCGGAGATTAAATTCAGATAAAAAACAATCTTTAGAAAGATGCTTATAAACACTTTCTGAAAACCTTCAGTGAAAAATTGCCATAGAATTCTCGAGCATCACTCGATATGTTTTTACCGAGGCGCTTTCACTAAACAAACGCAAACCTTTTTCTGAAAAGGTTCTACCTCGGCGAAACATAGCCGGAGAATTTACCGAGTTTTGCTCGGCCAAATGCTGCTAAGGAGCTTTCCCGAGGAAGAAGAACATGAGCAGGCCAAATGCCCAGGCATGCCAAAACGTGCCAAAGCTCAGCATCCAATAAAATTCTCTATTCTATACTCAGAAAAATGTAGCTGAACTAAAGCGCTTTTCCGAGAGTCATCTTTTGAAGAAATACTTATAACACTCTCCAACCCTTCGGCGAAATATAGCTAGAGAGTTTCCCGAACCCAGTTCGGTGAAATGTCACTAAAGCGCTTTCCCAAGGAAGAGTTTCGAAATATAGCTGAATAAAGCGCTTTCCAAAACTTAAACCTTTTGCTCAAAGGTTCCCCTTCGGTGAAACATAGCCTGAGAATTCCCGAGTGTAACTCGGCGAAACGTCACTAAGGCACTTTCCCAAGGAATAGTTCGGAAATATAGCTGAACAAAGCGCTTTCCAAACTTAACCTTTACTCAAAGGTTCTACGTCGGAGAAATATAGCCAGAGAAGTTCCTGAACGTATTTTGGTAAACATCACTAAGGCACTTTCCCGATGATGAAGTTCATAAGCATCCTTACAACTACAGCATCCACCGAGTATTAAACCTTCATACCAAGCATTTTTCTCAAGCAAAGTATATTATTATCATAGTTAAGTGTAATTTATTCACCAGCAGCGCATTCTCGGTCAAACATGCAGCATGCTACGATATTAATTCAAGTTTTACACTTGGTTCAAGTTTTTTACGCCTCATTAAGATTCCCATTAGTATAAAATTGCATTTATAAACTATGGGAATCGGGGGGGTATACATAGTGTGTTTGCATGAAGTTGCTGAGATCTATCGGTGTGCAAGGTTGATATTAAGATCTATCGGTGTGCAAGGTTGATATTAGCAAAAGAACAAAAATTTCTTTCATTATGAAAAAATTTCCTTCATTTACAAGCTAAGATAATTAGATACAAAAAGAGATATGTTATCTCTGATATTTACAATCGGGAAAATCAGGAAGATCAAGAGGAGGCACAGTCCCATTCTTCATCAAATATAGTTATTGATTCTTCCGAATCAACAGTTGAAGATCTTTCAGCCCTAGGACGTTCAGCTGCAGCAGAGGATTCCCCAGTCGCACGCCGAGCGAATGGGTCGAAGCCGAATATTGTGATACCTTTGCAATCAGGCATCTGCTCTTTGCCGAGTATGGCAATCTTTGAAATGGCCTCTTCTGTGGGAGGAACATCTTCAGATTTTATGGTGTTAAGGTCGACACCCTCGGGAGGATTCTTCGACCAGCTGCGGAAGGTTTCGAAACCCAAGATGAAACCTGTGCCCCAACCGTAATCTCGAGCCCAGGAGGCGAAAGAGAGCTGCTTATAGAAATCCCGAGCTTTGTTCCTGTATTTGAAAACTTGCTCCTTAGCTCGCAGGAATTTCCCTTTAAAACCCCCAGCCCTCTTGTCAGCAGCTTTGGCTTTCTTTTTTGCCGACTTTCTTCTTTTTTCTGAGGCCAGAAGCTGCTCTTCAGTTGTTTTCAGTTTTCCCTCAGCCACTTCGGCTTTGGTACACTTAATGACCGAATATCTTTGAGCTTTCTCAAACTCTTCAGAAACTTGATTAATTCGAGACTCAGCGGCTCGACATTGAAGTTCGGCCTCAGCGTGCTTTTCTTTATAGGAAGCCACCTTATCGACCAGGGCTGAATTATCGAGAAGCAATTGTCTGTTCCTGGATCTCTCGGTAATCCCCTGGATACTTTGTTTTCGAACCCGAGAAAGAGCTTGAGAGCACCGAGCCTCCAGATCTATAACCTTTTGTTTGGAAAGACGAAGCTCAGCCTCGGCATCATCAAGCTTTTTTTTTGTACTTTCGGGCTCCAATCTTGAGATTTCGTCAAAGCTCTTTTTGAGCCGAGTTGCTCCTTCCTCAAGAGTCGAGAAGTCGTGTTTTAAACTTCCATGCATCATTCGCTCGGCAGCAAGCTCAGACTTTAACTTTTGAGACCGAGAGATAGCCCCAGCACTTTGAGCTTTCAGACGTTGTATCTTGGCTTCAGCTTCCTCAAGCTTCTTCTTGATTTCCTTGGTTTCCCGAGCCATACTCTCAGCGGACCTTCTAAAACGAAGGTAGTAATTCATGCTATTCATTGACCCCTGCAAATAGAAAGAATTCTATTAGAATAAAAATATTGCTATCAGAAACCAAGTAAGTGGGAATATATTTACCTCTAGCTGATGGTACAACATATGCTTCATCACTTCCTTGGGGAATTGAGCACTTATGTCCACTGGATTAGTGGCTGGGATCGCACTGGCCAGTAAAGCGAAAGGATTATCGAGCCATTTGTCACCTAGCCGAGAGAGGGGCTCCCCAATAGTCTAAAAGATTGGGTCAGGTGTACGTTCTGCCGAGGAATCGGCTGCCCTTGAAGACCCGGTAGGTTTCTCCATGTAAATATTTGTTGGAGGCTAATAAGGACTCTCCGTAGTCATGCTCGGTGGTTCGCTCTTCACAGGTTGGGACGATTCTCCAAGATGTGGCGATTCACCGCCAACTGGAAACTTGAAGCCCACTTCCTCTTCAGTAACTCCACCAGCGGTTGCTGCAAGTTCCGCGTCCAGTTGCTCTTCATCCTCGGACATTTCAACCACCTCTTCGACAAAGGTTTGTTCGGTGTCCATTGGCTCGATAAATACCGGCACTTGGTCAGCAACCTCGGTGACCGAGGGACCAGAAGTGGCCAGTTCTTCAACCTCAGGTCCACTACCTATGATTTCTTCAACCATAGGCTCAGTTCTGTCAACCTCGGGGCGTGGGAAAGAAGGCTCACCTTTGGTTTGTCCTGGGTGGATAACCGCCAAGGGTACTGCAGGTGTTGTTTTGGAGGCCAAGAAGGCGTACACTTCATCAACCTTTATGGGATCTTGTTCCTCGGATTCAGAAGAACTTATTTGTACAGCCTCAGTTGGAATAGAGGGACGAGGAACAGCTAAGGGGGGTGTGACTTCCAGAGCTTCAGAAGTTGAAACTTCGGCTCTGGTAGGTTGGGAAGAAGAAGACGGAGGAGTCCGCTTTGCAAGAAGGGCATCCTGAGCCGACTTATCCTGCCTACTCAGGAACTCCCTGACCTCGCCAAGGACATTGGAGTATGCCCTGACATGAGGAGCAGTTGTTTCAAGCTCAGGGGCTCTCGGATCAATGGCGCCCCCATTTCTCACTTCTTCAGTCATAGCAGCCGAATCTCCTGTCACTCCTTCCGCTGTAGGTTCGGCAACAAGTCCGGCTGTTTTCGAGCTATCCTCGGCAGCCCTGATTTTCTTTTTAGTCTTCCCAGCAGTGGTCTTTACTCGTTTCTTGTTCTTGTTCGGAAAGGGGAATTTGGGACCCTCGGGCTCATCAGCAATCGTCAGGGAGACTCTTGCACTAACCGGCGGCCATGCTGAGGGTTTCTTTAGAGGAACATCTTCAGCTTTCCTCTTTCCCTTCCCTTTGGAAGACTCGGCAGCCTTAGCAGTCGGCCTTCTCGGCACCTCGATAGCTGGTGCTCTCGGCGTAGTAGCTTCTACTAGCCTCGCGGGTGCGGGGGTCCACACATATCGCCTCAGGTTCTCCTCAACCATGATAACGTCGTAATCCATCTTCAGAGGATTAAGCTCGGCGTACCTCAGCACATCCTTCACACGTTTCTCCTCCACTGGGGTTAAATGAGGTTCTTGTTGACCTGAAAAACAGATATGTGCGTCTGAAGGTGAAGAGTGCCTGAAGGTGAAGAGTTTCTCAAATATGTGCGCCTGAAGGTAAAGAGTTTCTTTTTCCTTCTGAGCTGGAAAGTGTACAGAAACTCGGTTCTGGAACACTTCGTCAGTCGGTAGACCGAGAGAAACTCCGTAACTGTGAGTGGATAATCCACCCCGAGGATCATTGGCCAAGCAATCATGGAGGCAAAGAATACTCTCCAACCGTTCGGCGCCAACTGATGTGGAGCTATCCGAACGTAACTCAGCAACTCCCGAACTACCCTCAGGAAAGGCAACCTCAAACCAATTTGGAACATGTCCAAATAAACTCGGGCTTCTTTACTATCGACATCCACCACAGCCCAAACTTTATCGTCGTTGAACCGTAGCTGAACCGAGTCAGGAAGGTGACAAGCTTCACGGATCTGCTGTTCATTTTCCCCCGACAGTTTGGATCTCCATGTAATAGGGTGTGATTCACCCAGTTCATTGGGAACGTCTTCAACCTTAAGACTCATCAGGAATCGACAGTAGAGGAATGTGAAACGAAAGATGGAAGTAAGTCCCTGTGGGAATATGTGTAGGCAACGCTAAAACAGGAGTGCTTGACTGAACGTTAAAACAGAGGACGGATGAATTCAAGAAAGGCTTGAATAAAGAAAATATCAAGTTGAAAGGAAAGAAGAAGATCGATAGAACTCCGAAAGAGCAACAATGGCTTCTGCGATATAGAACAGTGGGGTTTGAACGAAGGGGAAGGAAGGTTTATAAGGAAGGTTTTCTACATGTAATTTCCTTATTCTGTTAGAAAAGGAAATTGGGGGGTAACTGTTGGGTCATATTTCAGCTGGGTAGGGCCCAGTTCGAACCTACTGGCCCATCCCCCACACTCGGTCATTTTTACTGTTCAAAATAAACTCATGTTCGGCAGACTTAGGTTTATATAGATTATATTATCGACACTCAGTTATCAGGCTCGGTTAGCCGAGCCTGAGGCAAGTACCGAGTGTTACCCTTAGGAAATAATGAACATATCTGAATAAATATCCTATTTGATGTTCTTCGATATATTGTTGACACGTGGACCCTCAGTAAAAGTCCACAGTGTTAGATGAACCGGTACAATCTGATGCCTATAAAAGGGGGGTCCCCTTTCACTATTTCGGTAACTTCTTTTTACCCTCAAACTGAATACTTTGCTTATCTGTTCCCTGATCCATAATCTTCAAGTTCATCTTTTTTTTGAACACTTCAACTAACTTAGGCATCGGAGCTTCCACTGGCCGGACAACGCCGGCAGCTTTGATCCCTTTTTCCTTATCCTTTATTCTCAGCTCAACACTCGGTTATCAAGTATTGTGCTGGGCCCTTTCCCACGTCATCATTCGGAAAACTGCTTCAACAGAAAGCACTAGAACAAAAATGTACCCTTTCTGGGTTGTTTCGTCAACCCTGCGAATCCAGTACTATTTCCGGCCATAGGAATGGCTTGAGAGAATACGCACATAAGCTCTTGTGTCCAATCACCTAGCTGCCTAATGTGAACACTTAGGTAGTCATCTCCGGGAGCAGATGTAATGGAATATGAATGCCTGCATGTGATACATAAAATCATCATCATGCCAAATTACCATATATATATAAAGGATGAAGATAAATTCTAGTGCCTCAAGATTTTAATTACCACTGAAATCTCGAAAGAGTGGGGCATTGGATTAACAAGTGTTCTTGTATTTAAACCAGGGTGGCTTAGACATCTTCAACATCAAAACGTTTCCCGGATATATGTCAACCTAAACAATTTACAATTCAAGTTAAAAGTAAATAAATAAAAAATTAAAGAGAGCAATCATGATCAATTAATGTAGGTTGGGTTGAATAATAATAAGATAAAGTTATATCTATTGAGATATTATTATTTTAAATTGAAATTTAACTTGATTAATTGATTGTATTTTATATGACACATTTCCTATTGTTTGTTGCACTGTAATTTTCATTTTGGATCTAATGTGGGGGAACCCACCCCTTTTTTAGTGTTTTAATCCAGTAACCCTTTCCTTATTTGATTAAAAAAAAAAAAACTATGGGTTCCTCTAACTAACCAATATAAATTCATATTCTACCAAGACCGGCTCATTTTAGGGAAAAAAAACAAAAATGTTTCATTAATGCAGTACTGAATACTTTAGAGAAATTTAATGCACGACATATATATATATATATATATTCTAAACTATAGTACTGTATACCTTTAGACAACATTTAAAATATAAAAACATACTACATTAATTACTTATAATCGGTCATATCGATAACAAAAAAAAAAAAAAAAAAAGGAAGAAAAAATCGGCCAACTAGTCCATTTATTTAAAAGGCTTTTGTTTTTTCTTTATACTTTTCATTTCAAAGCACTTTCAAATTTTTTTAACCAAACAAGTTTTTTTTTTTTTTTTTTTTCAAACGAGCTTTTAAGGTGTTAAATGCACTTTTGAAGCCCTTAAACGCAATCCCAAAGAGGCCTTAAACCATGTATACCTATGGAAACAAATTTTCATTAAAAAAATTGTTTATTTTTCTCTATATTTTTTTCGAATGTGCAAACTTATATACGTTTGATTTGTATTGAAATATTATAGATATCACACTAACAATATTAAATAATCATGCTTATTTTTTATATTATAATTGTAATACCCGACAAAACACCTATTTTAAAAGGTTAAAGATTTCTTACTTAACCGATTAATGTTTCCTTAAAACAAAGCCTTAAACCAAGATGCCTAAACCTTTTTCAAATACCCCAAACCCCTTGAGACTTTTAGAAGCAAAAACCCCAAAACCATCTCACTGGCCGAGCAGTCGCTAGGGGACCACGCGAGCACTCGTTCTTGGTCTAGGTGCAAGCACTTGCCCAGGGACCACATGAGCGCTCGCTTAACAATCTTCAACCCTTTGGGGAAAGCCCAAATGTACGCCTGAACATTTTTACCTATTGTGTAAATAGTTCCCGAGCGCTCGCTCAATAGTACACAAACGGTCGCTGCCACATCTGAAAAGCAATTTTAACCCATTCTACACTTTTTCAAACCAAGGCACGCCCCAAGCACCTATATAAGCCATGTCTTTGACCCTCAACCTTCCTTAACATCAGAAATCTTAACCCTAGAGTGAGGAGTGATCTTTGAGAGAGAAGGAAGAAGCCTTGGTGAGGTCTTGTCATCCTCAAGGTAATTTCGAGCTTATTTCTTATTCTTCATGTTTGTTATTATTGCCGTAATGACCCCGATGGGCAAATCAATTAACTAATAATTAACGTCATGGTTCGTCTCCCAGCCCTATCCCTCATGGGACAAGACTCAGGGATTTCAATCTTTCTCGTCAAAACGAGAAAATCTCAGCAAAAGACATTACTAAAACTATAGGAAATAGAGAGCAGTAAATTTAACATCACACAACATGCACCAGAGTAAATATAAAAACCTCATAATATAAAGATAACCATCAAAGGTACCGGTCATCAGACCGTCATCAAACAGGATTACAATCCATAACATAATACCATGACATTGTTCCAACAAAAGATCAACAGATCAAATCTTAGATCTAAGCTTAAGTAGGGCTAGCGAGATTAAAATCTCGATCATATCATCACGGGCAGTTCCTCCATCCTTCTGCATAGACTTCAACCAAACCGGGTCCATGTCCTAAAAAATGACCTGAATCAGGTCATGTGCTATCACCCAAGTCGACTCTAACGGTATCCTCATCTAGGATAGCTAAACCGCGGAGATATTCGTAATGATAAGGAAAATATAAATAAAAAGGGGGTAAGTCTAAGATTTAGTGAATATTAACGCAAATAATGTCCATGCCAGTCTAGTAATGAACTCCATTTTCATAAGGCAAGAGATAGTTTCATATGACAGTTTTTATCAAGAATGTGATATAGATATATGATACATGCATATGATATAGAATAACAGTCATAGTTCAACAGTATGGTCTACCCAAGATATTACCCCTTCTTAGCAGGGTTGGTGCTGTCTCGATGGACCTATAATACAATGCCGATGCCTCAGCCATTGTACGCTACCGTACATAACACTAGCGGCACGACCGAGTCTGACCTCGGGTGGCCTACACCGCTAATGATGTCCGTCCTGTACTAACCTAACCATTTGGAATGGCTACACCAGGTCAAAAAACCATTGGATCTAAAGCCCACATAACATTCATACATTTGAGGTAAAGTTAAACTAACAACTCAAACAACAACTAAGACAATATTTAAGCAGCATAACGACATAAAAATGAGCTAGGCTTAAAAGCATTATGTTGTGCAAATATCTACCTAAATTACTAGGCAAATAAGTGTACGTTTTACTCGCAAATGTACAAGATCAATATTGTAGTATATGGTGCAAGTACGAGATCATTCCCATGAGGATTGCTAAATTTTGTTTAAAATAAATTCCGAAAGTAGAACAAAACAAAGATGGATTTTGAGTTGATAATAATAAAAAGGTAGGGCTTTGATATCCACCACTAATCATACTTATATAATATAACAATATGCCAATGCTTTGATCATGTTATGCATATCTAATGTTTGTCAACCTAAGGGCATGGGTGTATACTCCTTAAGCTATAGATTTTTCTAAGCAACGAGTTAGGCATGTGTGTATACTCTAACTTTTTTCTTTCTTAAAGGATTTAGTACGGGTGTATACTAAGTTGTTCTTTAAGAAAGCATTAATCTGTGAAAATCGACAAACACATGGAACCTAGGGCATGGATGTATACTCCCGGTTTTTCATGTTGATTAATCCAAGAACCCGGTGTGAATTTCTTTTGTTACTTTTATTAAACCTAGGACTCGGTCATCCAAATTGATTTAATTAACTAATCCATACCACATGCATATGTTGATCAGGCAAACACATATGAAGAATTCATGAAAACAGGAATTAATCAAGTTAAATATCACAACATGATCATCACAAAAGCGCCAATATTGAAATATTAAATAAACATAATTAGGGCTTCAATCTAGCCTTACTAAGTAAATTAGTTACACATGAGTTTGATATTAAACATCTTTATAAAAAAAAATAGAAAGGAAAAGAATACACCCGAAACTTGAACTTGAAGAGCTCCAATTCTTCACCTTGAAAATTGTGTGTCTATTCTAAAGGTTTAAGGGTCTATTTATAGGCCTTAGGAATACTCTATAAACCTTAAAAAACATAGGGTTTGAGCCCTAATTCGCACAAAACTTCAAAACCCTAAAATCAATAGTTTCCATAAAAAGGCTGGCGGCTGGCTTGCTCCTCATGCATGGGTGCGCTCGATCGCAGCCCATGTGCGATTGATCGCAGGATTGCATTCGATCATCTGTGCTGGGTGCTCGATCACAGGTGCAATCGAGGCTGCTTTCTTGTGCGGATGAGCGCACGCGTTGCGCTCGTCTTGGTCCTCGCTTGTAGTGCAATCGATCGCACTACCAGAGCCTCAAGCTTTTTCCAAAATAGCTCTTTAAGCCCAAAACTTCCAAAATTGCTTCCTTTTCTTTCAAAAGCCTACAAAAACAAAGAAAGCACATAAAAGAACTAAAATGGCATAAATTAATCAAAACTAAGGAATTAACAAATATAAGTTAAGAGCTAAAATATGAATATTTTGGCATGCGTACGTCCGTTTACTATTTATAGCGCGTACGTACGGTGGTCCCCCCGCGTATGTCCACACTACAAATAGAAGCGTACGTCTGCTAACCCTAGCATACGTCCGGTCTAAAAGTCCAAATTACCCTTCTAGTGTCCTTAGTGACCCAAAGCCCAAATTAACCCCCTAAGTTACCTAAGCTTAATTAATTATTTGGGTCACTACAATTGCTTTCTTGGTGTTACACATTTTAAAAGTATACCTTGGCCAACACTTGTACCCATTTTCTTACCAAAAACCATTTCAACCCACCCTTGTTTCCTTTGAAGTTCCATGATAGTATGTTTTGTGTTTAGATGTGTCTATTTAAGGCCTAGAGAGAGAAGTACCAACCCATAGTTTTAGATAGAAGCCTAAAACACATTTTGGGAGCTTCTGGCAGGATGCTCGCCCTAGGGAGCAAGCGCTCACCCAGAGAGCAAGGCACACGCCCCTTAGTCCCAAACATGTGGTATGAAGGTTTTGGCAATCCTTTTTGTTAGATGGAACCTCGTAGAATTCTATAGTACTGCTTATAATGATGAGTCGTGTTTCGGTATAGCAGGGATTCGTGATTTCGGAGGACTTGAGCGAGCACACGAGGTAAATAAACACTTACAAACACTTTCTTTAAAAATGTTCGATATGTCAGCTGACTGAGCACGCGTATGATATAAGCATGTCTAATTTTTGTACAACTTGGTAACTGCTTTAATAACTGGTTGATAAGATGCATTGTATGACATGGTATATCGGTACCTACGGTATAATAGCCATGGACTGACTATATAGACTTGATTCTATATAGCAGACCAGTTGGGTAGCTTTTGAGTAAACAGGTTGCGAGGGAGTTAGCTAGGTTACACACTGTACTTAGCAGTACATTTTGTATTAGATGCTCATGTGTTTCCAAAATGAATTTCGAAATGAAAATGAATTTCACTCGTACCTCGAATTTCACAAAATCGATTTTCATGTCAATTTCAATCCCAGCTAGCCTTGTTTTGATACCCCCAATTGCTTTGAGAAAATACCTTGCCTTTGAATTACTGGTTTTTTTTTTAAAAAAGAACTTTGGCCTCGGGCGAAGCACCCGTGTGAAGGGGAAGAACGCTTGCACTTAAGTGCTCGCCTAGAAGTCCCACACAGCTCCTCTTTAAAAACGGCCGAGTGCTCTTTAAACCCTATTCATTCCCATTTTCTATTGTTTTCTCTCAAACCAAACGCTTCCAAGGTTATTTTCGGCCGTATCTCCCCAAGAATTAAAGTTCCATTTCATCATTTTAACAAAGGTATGCTATTTCAACTATTTTTAATTTGAAATTTCCATTTCTAGGGTTTGAGAGTTTGATTTGGGATTTTCATCTTTCCTTTGATTTTGGGTTAGGATTGAGCATCTAGATGTTTACTTGTTGTGTTAGGATAGTTGTGGTTGTGTTAGAATTCATTTTCCTTCCCTAAACACCACATATTCGGATTTGGAGGTTTTTGCCCTAAATCTTACAAATCCCACTAACCCCTTTAGCCAATTTTGGCATACCCAAAACCCTGCCTTTTGAATTTGGGGTTTTTTCCTAAAATTTGAAATTCTTGGTTTGGGCAGTCCCACTTGGGCCCATGACCAATTGAAGCCCAAAACCCTTAATCAAAGGCCTGATCTATATTTTTGACTGATCTAATTTTGGATTTTTGTCCAAATTTGAAAATGACCAAATTACCCATAAGCCTTGAATTAGGATTTCTGCCCTAATTTCTATTAAGGGGTCGATTGGATTATCGAATTGCACCTTAATATCCCTAATTGAAAGCCTAACCTATGAACCTAGCCAGTTGAATTTTGGCATATTATCCAAACCCTAAAATGACCAAAATGCCCATAGCCCTAACTCTCATACCGTGCTAACCCCGCACCTTAAGGTCACCACTGTGAGGGTTTGCCCTTAGAACAATACCAAAAATCTTGAGCTGTCAACCTCAACCCAAATGAATTTTGGTATTTTTTTTAATTCAAAAAATTACCAAAATATCCTTATGACCTAAACCCTAATTTCTCTAATTACCCACTCACCCCGGTATCCTCACATCTTGAGGTCACCGTTACATTAGAATACGCAAAAGGCAGCACCATTCATTTTGGTGCTAACCTTTAAATGCAAAATTACCAAAAAAACCCTTGAGCCTCAAATTCTTATTACCTCGGTACCCTCGCATGGTAGGGTCGCCATTGAATTGGACCGCCTTACGACTGCACCAAATGCCTTAAGCCGTCACCCTCACCCAATTGGGTTTGGCACCTCTGCTCGGATCTAAAGTGACTAAAATACCCCTGATAGCCCGATATTTTCTACCTTTCCTCTTAATGGGTGTTCTTGTCAACCCCTTTGAACGATCTTGAAATTGAAGCCAGACCTGACATCTGAAGTCTACATGTAATGCTCAAAACTCTATTACGAAGCAACTGAACCAAATTTTAAACCACAAACTGACCTCTTCACAACTTCGCTAAGCTTTCATTAAGATTCAAACATCTCAATGTTTTCAGATGCTTTCTTGCATTTTCCTGACACTTGAGGGCCCGGGGGGGGGGGGGGGATTTTAGTTTCTAGGATTAGGCTACCACTTTTGTAGTTAGATGAATTATTAAGGTTGCACATAGAATTGGTAGTGATGGTTTTTGATCCGATGCAGGACGATGGCACGGACAAAGGTAAGTGCAGCAGCATCGTTTTCCTCCTACCCGACCCGAACCCCACTTCAATTGTGACTTTGAGATGGAGGGGGCAGAGGACGAGGGCATGTCAGACGAGTCTTCGGCCCACAGTTCCGAGGATAGCTACGGCACAGATAGGAATAACACCTAGTTTATCTACGACTGTGTTCCCTTCAGGGTTGCCAAGGCGGAGTGTCGATAAAGCTCTCTCTACTGTGGCCGTAACATCATTTTTGAGGGGGGGATGAATGTGCCCGACATGGGCAACCACGCCCTGAGAGTGCAGGATGCACTCGACGCCCAGGGATGGTTTTCGATGATGGAGGATCACTGGCCAGTTGCGATCGGGATAGTTCGCGAGTTCTACGCGAACCTGCATGACCGGAGAGCAGATTCATTCCAGACCTGGGTAAAGGGCGAGCCGAACTGAGTGACCCTTGATCCCATCAGCTAGATTATCGAGACACCATGGTACATGATCTCGACTTCCCATGGTTGCTCGACTGCACTTCCAGCCGTCCCTAGATGATTGAGCATTTCGTCGATGGGCGCCCCCATCAGATGAACATGGAGGGAGAAAGGGGCTTCTAGATCAATGCCCTCCAGGACAATGACTGGATGGTATATGCTGTGATGATCAGTTGAGTCCTCCCAGTTCAGAGCCTCACCACTGTCACATAGGATAGGGCTCTTTGCTTGTACGCTTGATAAGTGCTAAAGTATTCATATTTTCAGCCCTTAACTTGGATGTTTTATTCCTTTGGTTTTACTTAATTAGGCCATTTTAATTCCTTTTTGTATTTTTCATGTTTTTACAGGCTTTTGGAAGAAAATGAAGTAAAACTGGGTGATTTGTGCTCAAAGAGAGAAGATGGGAAAAATCGGAACTCCATGACACTGCGATCAATCGCAGGGTACCTGCGATCGAGCGCAGTACCCAAGAGGACATAGCACAAAGCAGGCCAGGAGCGATCGAGCGCATGCCAGCAAAAGGGTCGATCGCAGGCCTGCAATCGAGCGCACAAGGGCTGCAATCGATCGCACCCGTGCGCAGGAGACAAACCAAGGTGGCGGCTAAGATGTCCCTATTTCCATATTAGGGTTTTCCAACTCCCAATTGTAATAGGATTGAAACCCTACGAAATCCCTAGGGTTTACTACTTTTTCAAGGACTTTTAAAGCCTATAAATAGACTCCTAAGCCTTTAGAATAGAGAGGCTTGGGGGAAGGAAGAAGCATAGGAGCTCTCAAGTTCAAGTCTCGGGTTTATTCTTTTCTTTTATGAAGATGTTTAACATCAACTCTATGTGTAGCTAATTTATTTAGTAGGGCTGGATTGCCCTAGTTATGTTTTGTTAATATTTCAATATTGGCGCATTTGTGATGATCTTGTTGTGCTATTTAACTTGATTAATACCTGCTTGCATGAATTCCTCATATGTGTGTGCCTGATCAACATATGCATGTGGTATAGACTAGTTAGTTAAATCAATTTGGATGACCGAGTCCTGGGTTTAACATAAGTAACAAGAGATATCCACGCCGGATTCTTGGGTTAATCAACATTGGGAACCGGGAGTATATACCATGCCCTAGGCCTCGTGTGTTTGTCGATTTTCATAGAACATATGCTTTTGTAAAGAACAACTTAGTATATACTATGCTAAATCCTTTAGGGAAGAAATGTGTTAGAGTATACACCATGCCTAACTTGTTGCTTAGGAAAATCTATAGCTTAAGGAATACCACCATGCCCTTAGGTTGACAAACATTAAATATGCATAATTTGATCAAAGCATTGGCATATTGATATATTAGCTTAATATAATTAGTGGTGGATATCAATGCCCTACCCTTTATTATCATCACTTCAACAATCAATCTTTATATTGCTTTTGCTTAAGGAATTTACTTTTAAACGAAAATTCTGCAATCCTCGTGGGAATGATCCTGTACTTGCACCCTATACTACCAAGTTGACCTTGTGCACTTGCAGGTAAAATGTACAATTATTTACCTATTAATTTAGGTAGATAATTTGCACATCAATGCCCTCTTGACTTATAGCTTCATCTAATACAGCTCCTCCGTGCTCTCGATGATGATGGGAGTTCGACTGGCCATGCAGGTCACCACCCTACCTTACAGGGCCCCTGTCACCCGAATAGTTGAGCACGCCGGAGTATCTCTAGTAGGAAAGGAGATGGTGAAGTCTAGAGGACCAGTTACTTCTCGATACCTCAGTGCTTAATGTTCTCTTGGCTACTCCCATCAAGAACATCACACACCTTCCTACCACAAAGAACTCATGGTTGTAAGACAATCTTCCTCCTCCACTCTCTGTGTTGTCATCACTCTATCAACATCCTCTTCCACATCATCGTAGTCATCATAAGTTGGTTCTGGTAGCACTTCTTCCTCTTCCTATAAGGTTCATCAATCGTTGTGGACAAGCATATGAAGTGTGTCCCCTCTCTCCACTCCCAAAATACTACACTTGTTATCCAGAACCAACATTGGAAGAGGCTGGACCAGAATTGCTTTGTGCTCTATATATGTTCTTGCCCTTTTTACTTCCATCACTATTGGCAGTATTTCTACCCACTGTCTAGTTCATTATAGTAGTATCTTGACCAATCTTTTGAGCTGTCTGGCCATTATGAGCAATTGTTGAACCCTTTTGTGTTGCACTCTCAACTCTTTCAGTCAAAGGTTTTCTTGCACTGTATCGCAACACCTGCTTTTCTGCCATTAAGGCATATTGTTGAGGATATTCAAGATTAAATAAACGAACCATTCCCAATTAAACTTTAATGGGTTGGTTCAAGCTAGCAAGTAACAAGATGTCATCTACTCGTTTGTCCCATTTAAACCAACTTAAATAGAGAGGTTGTTGAACTATAAAGTGTATTCCTCCATAGACATCACTCTTTGTTTTAACGAGTAGATCTTTCATATGAGTCCATCGTATAATCAACCCACAAAAATTGCTTCCGCAACTTCACTTTCATATGCTCCCATGTGTTGATTTTTGGCTTGCCCTCTTTTCCATCATTGAAGTGCAATACCCTTCAATTTAAGCCTCACAAACAGCTTCCCTCAAAATATGTCTCCAAACTAGCTTCCCAATTTAAATAATCACGTGCATGCATATTTCCAAAAAAGAAATCAGAAACTTCTATTTTGATTCCTCCACTGTTTAAGTCAAGCTATGTACCAATTGATCCTCTAATCTGCCTCGTGCTACATGTTCTACAAGTCCAGCATCGTGAAAGGGGTTCATCTTCTATATCATCACTCTCATCCTCAATACCAAACTGATATGACCCCAATAGCAATTTAAACATGATTAACATTGTAATCATTGTTATGTCATTATGAGGACTGCTGAATTGGATTGTGCCACATCATGAACAAAAAAGCTAAGCTGACATGTTTGATTCGAGCCATCACCATTAGGCGCCACCTGTCACACAAAATAAGAGTCTGAGTTGCTAATGTATGTTTAAACTTTATATATAGGACAGGGTGAAAGGGGTACTCTTAAAGTCTCATGCATTCTATTCAAAAATAAGAGCGTTTTTATCCTGCTAGTCAAAAAAGCTAAGCTAACATGATAATTGTTAAGGAACGGGAAGGTGCCCAATAGCTTATATACATATGATTAAGCTTGTATTTAAGTCACGTAGAACACTTGGGATTGTAACACTTTTTTGGTCTTTTGGCTAAGAATACTGAATTTATACCCTAATTCAAGGATGTGGCTGTTGGGTAGTATATTAGTATCGGATTAAGCAATTTAATTTACTGTTGCAGTTTCTAGATTGGGGTTTTTCCCTTGCCCTAGGGGGATTTGAGGGAGATCCGCTTTGCCCACTTTTACTTTCTCCAGTTGGAGAGGCATTAAGCAGTCTTATTGTGTGGAGAAAAGGAGTTGATTGCTGTTTGAAAGTCACTCCTTGTGCAATGGTGGGCAGAAAAGGAGTTGATTGCAGTTTTAATAGGTAACATTTTTTGAAAACTAGCCATGAGATTTGTAAACACTCGGACCAAAGACTTTAACTCAAAGCCTTGCACGTAGCTCCTCCAGCCCATGCCATATTGTTTGAATTGGATGGTTATAGTTTGCTTGCCATGAAATGAAAAGGCTTAATTGGACCCATTGGACCGCTCATTCTAAAAGCCCATGGGCGTGTAGTTTATTGTGTGGAGAAAATATGAATGTAATACTAATACCATGCACTTATTTCCCTAGGATCCTATGGGTGATTTTTTTTTTTAAGCGATAACAAATAATTTTGTATTTTTAAAGCTCTACGCCTAACCATACAATTATGAGTAAATTTTAAATATGTTAAATTTTTAACTCTAGATAATAAGTAGGTCTTAAATGCTAAAATTTCATTTGTAATTCATTCCATGCTATTTGCATGAAAGTTTATAATTTTTTATTTTTATAAAACCGGATTCATGTTAATATGGAGATATGAAATAAATTCTACTCTCTGTCTAGCACTTCAAAATTTTTTTTTTTTTTTTTTTACTGGAGATTTCTGACGTTTTAGGGTGTCCGACGCGCCAGGAAATTTTTTTGACGTGTCGTTTCTGACGCGTGTAAATTGTCAGAAGCATAGGTGACAGGAAAAAATTTTTCCTAACGCGTCAATGGGCAAAACGTCAGAAAATTCTAACGTTTTGGTGTATCACATGTCAGAATAATTTTCTGACGTGGGAGTTCTGCCACGTCATAAAATTTTCTGACGTGGCATCTCTATCACGTCAAAAAATTTTCTGACGTGGCAGAACTCCCACGTCAAAAAATGTGGAATTTTTTTAAAATTTTTTCTGGAATTTTTTTTTTCTCAATTAAAAAATTTATTAATTTAAATTAATTTTCAATTAAATTAATTTTTTTTAAGAATTTCTCTGCGCACGAGTGGTGCAGAGAAACGAAAATCAAAAATCTTCTTCTCTGCACCATTAATGGTGCAGAGAAGAAGATTTCAAAAACCCAAATATTTGGGTTTTTGAAAGATTTTGGTTTCTCTGCACCACGATGGTGCAGAGAAGAAGATTTCAAAAACCCAGATATTTGGGTTTTTATTTTAGGAATTTCTCTGCACCTCTCTTCTTTTCTATCTCCATTTTCAAAAACTCAAACCCAAACAAAAAAAATCTTCAAAAATAAAAAATCCAAATGTCAAACCCAACAAATCTTCAAAAACCCAAAAATCTTCTTATCTTATCTTCTTCTTCTTCTTCTTCGTTTTTTTTCTTCTTTTTAACGTACCCAGCTTCTCGATCTTCTCCTTTTCTTTTTCTTTTCCTTCTTCTTCTTCTGCGTTCTTCTTCGATCTGCTGCTTTCATTTTTTCCCTCTAGATCTAGAAGGAGCTGCCGTGCAGTGTGCAGAAGGGAGATTGAGAGAGGAGAGAGAGAGAGTGGGGAAAATAAATGAAGAGGGAAAAAATAAGAAGTGTGAAAAAGTTGAAGGGAAAAAGCAGAGGGAAAAATTTTAAAATTCCTCCCAATTTTTTATGATATGTTAATATCGGGTATCGAGGGGATTTCTAACGTGCCAGGTGTCGCATGTCAGAAATTTCTGATGTGTGACACCTGGCACGTCAGAAAACTACTCTAAAAAAAAAAATCTAATATATAATTATCTGATATATATAGTGTTCTGACGGGGAGATGGGATGCGGGGAGGAGCTCGAGATAATTTCCTGACGTGCCACATGTCGCACATCAGGAATTCCTGACGTGTGACACGTGGCATGTCAGAAAAATAATATATATATATATATATATATATATATATATATATATATATATATATATATATATATATATGGCATTTCAAAAGTATTTAAATAAATTTGCCATATAAGAGTTTCTCCATGCCATTAGATGGAGTCATTCAATGGATGGAGTCCATGACACTTGGCATTATTTTAAATGGGTTGGGGGATATTTCCTTCATACTGGTTTGGAAGAAATTTATGTCCTTCCATAAAAACCAATTGCATATTTGGAGACATGTATTTAATTCTTTGCTCCTTTGAATTGATTTTGAATTGTACATGAAAATGGCTGAATTCATTAGTGAAATCTGTAATGAGTGTGATTCATATTCTAATTATTATCTTTCCTTATTATTGTTTAGTTTTTTTTTTTTTTAATTATTATATATATATACCTCACTATGGCTTTCGATCGATATCGATCATCTGTGAGACAATTGGCTTAACAAGTTCTATGGGTTTGTTTGTGTTAGTAATTCTTGGTGTTACTTTTATCTGTTGTGTAGTGGATGGAGGAAGAATTAGCATGTTCGATGAGCCACAGGTATTCAAATATCTATGAAAAACACACGATGCCAATATCCTTTTGCTCGAATGGCAAAAAGTGAAGAGAAGATGGAAAAAAAAAACAGTTGAGAAACATTCAATTCCATAGTACAAAACATAGAAACTTTAACTTGTATGATTGATGCTGTAGTGTGTGATTAATAAGAAAACTATTATTAGATCTTTGCTGTTTTGATGTGCAGTCAGGTGATGTTGGTGAGGTCGATTGTGTGGATATGTACAAGCAGCCCGCATTTGATCATCATCTGCTTAAGAATCACAAAATTCAGGTAATTAATTACAAATCATATTCTTTCAACATTCCTTTTTTTTTTTTTTTTTGTGGGGGGGGGGGGGGGGGGGGGGTGTTGGGTGGGGGGAGGGGGTCTCCTCTACAAAATTGATCATAATTTACAAAATTATGCAGATGAACCCAAGTTTCTCAACAAGAAGGAAGACAAATGAAGATTTCTTAAAAAGCCAACTTGTGGGTTTCCGTTGCCCACAAGGAATGGTACCGATACGAAGACCTAAAACTGGTTTGAAGTCTTTCTCAAAATCTCATGGTGGAAGCCTTCACACATTTGCAACAAAACTTCCTGGTGAATATGTAAGTTTCTACATATATGTATACTTATCTTGAGTTTTATGATATGCATGTACGTTAAAAATCCTCCAAAGGAGAAGAGGCCAGGATGCTTTAATTTAAGTCATGGTTTTATCTATCATATTCAATAAAACTTCATTAATTATATGCACGCCACTGTAGATTATCATATTCAATAAAATTTCATTATTTTCTTGAGTGCTTCATGATATATGATATGTATCCAATGCATAAATTAATTATATTCAAATGATAATGACATTAATATTAATTTCTTGACATAGTCTGTAGGTATTGAAACAACTGAGGATGCAACTTACCATGGAGCAAAAGCAGTAATCACGATTAATAATCCACGTGTGGAAGTGGGCCAATACAGTAAAGCTCAAATATGGGTTCGACATGGACCTGACGCTGAAACAAACAGCATAGAAGTTGGATGGGCAGTAAGTCAACAATCATTTCATATATATATATATATATCTTCTTCTCATTTACACCTTATGATATATTGTTATTTATATATGTATAGGTGCATCCTAAATTATATGGTGACAATCGCACACGACTTACTGCATATTGGACTGTAAGAATAGATCGATTTTTTGTTCCAATACCTTTTGTGTGATCCTATGAAAGATACTCTTAATTGAATCCATTTGAACATGATATCAACAGGCAGATGGGTTTCAAAAAACTGGTTGTTACAATACAGAATGTCCAGGTTTTGTACAAGTACATAATGAATATCACCTTGGTGGATATTTTGCTAATATTTCTGTCTTTGATGGACCGCAATACGGTTTTAAAATGACCATTATTCAGGTAATTTTTAATTTTATTTATTTATTTATTTTTGTACAAAGTAGTAACAAGCTTATAAATTAATGTCCAAAATTGATTGAAGTAGTATTAATTTCTTGGTCTCTGGTTTTCGTAGGATCAAGAAACCGGAAATTGGTGGTTGATGGATGATGATGATTACAAATATGGATACTGGCCGAAGGAGATATTCACTCATTTAGCTACTGGAGCATCGTATCTTCGATATGGTGGAGCAACATTTTCCCCTTCTAATATACAAACTCCAGTACCAATGGGGAATGGTAATATTCCTGACATCAAAGCCGATGAAGCGGGTACTTTTACATTTGTTCAATTTATGAATGCGGATTACCAAATTGTTGAGCTCACAGACAAAATTGCTGGTCATTTCTTCGATTATGGTCCAAATTGTTACGGTGTTGTAATGTGGTCTGATGGCCAGGATCCAAATACGACCGGGTATGCCTTCACCTATGGGGGTCCTGGTGGGCCATGTCAAGATTGATTTTTTTTTTCTTTGCATTGTTCTCATCAATTAATGTAGGTTGGGTTGAATAATAATAAGATGAAGTTATATCTATTGAGATATTATTCTTTTAAATTGAAATTTCCAGGTCAAGAGAAAAAATTATTTAAAAAGATGAAAAACTCGTATTCCAACTTTTCAATCTTTCCTTGTCAAATTGGTGGTTCACGAAATTTTCATCAAGTTCATTAAAAATTTCACAAGGCAGTCATAAGATAATATCTTATGTTTCATCAATAAATCATTAAACCCCACAATAACAAACATGCATGAATAGAGACTTATCTGACACCCCCAAAGGGGGCAAAACCCGATTTGGTGTCTGTAAATAGATCTATGATCATAGATCTATAAGATTCGCTATCATGTGAACTCCCGCGTGATTGATTTATCGAGAACGAATAATCGTTCCCACATACGGCGGTTGTTAGAACAATTTAATTCTCATAGAATTTCATAGTATAAAATGATATTTCAAGATCTTTTTGTACCCTGTGTATGACCTATTTTTAGGTTGAATAGTTGAGGTAGGCTTTGACTAGTCCTTTTTATTTGAGTTGAATTGGGATTGAGAGATGTAGTTGGACTTGGGCTCCAACTCCAATGTAGACTTTGAGTATAACTTTGTGACCAGATTATTCTAATAGTTTCCCACTTGAACTATTTAATTAATAACTATGTGGGCCTGTTATTGGCCCTAAAGCCCAAAATTTGATGGGCTTGTAGTGTAATTTTATTCCCAACAATATTGATGACTTGATTCTCTAGTGCTAGCAATCCACTAATGGGCCACACTAATAAACTAATCCAGTGGAAGCCCAATATTCAAGAAAGTGTATGTTTAGACATGCATAGTGATAGGTTCTTATGGAAAATGTGATCTGTTCATTAAAAAAACAAATACAACCATTAAAAGGGTTTTCAGAGTTGTATTTGTTGGGAAAGGGCCGGGGCACCACTACATTTATTAAAGGGTACACCGATGCATAGCTTGGTCCATCATTTTGCTCTCATTTTCTCAATTCTCCTATGTGATAATCCTTTAATACAGAATTTTGCATTTTTATGTACTTTTTTGTTTTTGTTTTTGTTTTTGTTTTTTTTTTAATAAAAACTCAAAAACTTCTCATTAAACTTTAAAATCAAGACCGAGCAAGTCGCTCGAGTCTTACAATATCAGCAATACAACATAAGGTGTCATCCCACCAAGTTCTATCCATGACATAATTAATTTGTTGCCTCCTTTGATAAACAATGGGCCGCCCTATTTGCATCTCTACCCACATGCCCACACTTCCATTATGAAAAAGAATTAAGCACAACCACGTATCATCCGCAATATGCCCAAAACTACTCACTAAAGGGTCAGTTGAGACCAAAGCATCAATGACGACCACTTGTGAATCACTTTCAAGATAAATGTTTTGAGCACCCAAAGCTTGACACAGTGATACTCCATAAAAAATTGCCACAGCTTCAGCTGGTGTGGGATCCTAACAACCCCTCCTAGTGAAACTTCTTGCTGCACACACGTTCCCTTCATCATCTCGAACATCTATCCCAATACTTGAGCCTCGAGGCTTCTTCCTCGAGGCTTCAGCTTCAGCCTTGAGGCTTCTTCCACATGCTGCGCAGGATGAAACTCTTCAATACTTGAAGTGGCAGCCCGCACCAGATCATTAGGATGTTTCCTCATGAATGAAAGCATTTCGACGGAACCAAATCTTACGCGTTGTGCCAACAAAATCAATAAATTCCTCCTCTATAAATATACCTTCAGCCAGATGCAGAAAGTTCTCTCCCATAATAGATTTTTTCTGAAAAATTCTCAAGCTAACCCCCCACACGTCCATGGCCGATGGACAAGTCCATATAATATGTACTATAGTTTCCTTCTCTACCACATATAGGACACAAAATATCTAGAATTATTTTCTGCCTCACCAAATTTTCTTTTGTGGGTAAAAGGTTATGACAAGCCCTCCACATAAAATTCTTACCCGAATTATGTATATTTAGCTTCCAAATTTCTTTCCACAAGCTACTATCTCCCACCCTTGACGAACATTCAGCCTGGAAACTATTTTCTTTCTCTTTTGCCATATGGTAAGCACTACTAACCGAGAAAAGACCTGAAGTTGAAATTCTCATAATATTCACCTTGCCAATCATTTTCCTCCCTTGTGACGTCCTTTTAAAAGCACTTTTTCCCATGTCCTATTATCATTTCTTTTGGTGGGGGTATTTGCTAGGCTAAAGTTTTATTTTATTTTAGATTACATCTTAATTTTTCGAGTATTTTCCTTTTATCTCCTAAGGTGATATAACTTTTAAAATTACAATTAGATTTGTAATTAATTATTATTAAATTTTGATTAAATGATAATTTTAAAAGTCACATCACCCTTAGTGGAATAAAAATAAGGTATAAGTCTTATTTAAAGCATTACTTATGTGATGATGCATAATTATTTTATGTCTCGCATGTCTCAACGCTCAAAACTCGAATCCTAGAAAAGATATAGCGTATAGTCCACATATGCCTCGGATAATGAAGAGTATTAATGTTATACTTTACACCATAGTCATATTATTTTGATATAACATGAGCTAATAGTTGTTGAATTTTATTATTATTATTTTTTTTAACAAGGGCTACTAACCCATATATGTCATGTGAGTATAGTATTAGTATGAATGTATGATTGTGGTGTGAAGAATAATATTTCTCTATAGACGAAATTTGTGTTCACAAAAATATTAGTTTATTAGGTGGATTAATTAGTAAATCTTATTCCCATGGGCCATATTTGCATTTGCCAAGATATCCAATATTAATTGACTGAATTATTTAATATGATAGGTTACTTAGAACACATACTTCATTGTTTAATATTATCCTTTTTTTTTAAAAAAAATGTTCTATATTTATAAGCAAGAATGATTATCTTGACCTCAGGTAATATTCTGTGATCTCTCTGTGTTTCCGTTTATGTCAGAACCATAATGCTTGATCTTGTCCCTCCAGCTTGTAGATGAGGATATGGTTAGGGTTAGGGTTTTCTCCATCAGTGAATGGTCTATCATTTTGATTATCCATGCAAGTCGCTGTTAAGACTGAAGGGGCCACATAGGCATTCTATGAGTACACAAGTGCATTGCTTGAGGTATGTCTTTCTTGTTGCAGATTCTCCACTCTTGTTATATTGTTGAATTTGACTTTATCTATCAATAAAATTAAATTAAATTAAAAAAAAAAAATTGTTGAATTGACTTCCATGTCATTTTTGGTGTTGATCATATCCTCATATATATGGTTAAAGTATATTGGCAATATACAGTTGTTTATGTTTGAGATTGTTGCTGAAACAGAAGCAGAGAAAGTAGCTGGGAATGAAGGCCTCGTCCAAAGGAGACATGATTGGTGGTTTCTATTTGGATCAATTTGCAATATTGGTTACATTCGGGGAAGGCAAACCATATCTGATTTTCAACAGCTATCACACACCAGATGGAGTCTTTCTAGAAATGATCCTTGTGGAATTCAAACTTGGCTGGGCCTTTTTGATTGAACTCATTGCAGAGCTTGTTGAGTTCTTTAGCCAAAACCGGTGCCCCACAGTAGAATACCCCTGAATTGATCCAATTCACCAAAACCACAAAAGTGTTAATTAGCATTGGAAGATATATCTGAATCAGCCAATATTCTTTTTTTCTTTTAATTTTATGGGCTCATGGACATTTTTTCTCACCAATTCTTGCACCAATGTGCTTGGAACACATCATGGAGAAAACTTTCTTCCATTTAGGCCTTCCAAAATGCGTTCGAACCTGATGATATAATATAGGAAACATAAATTGTTATATTCACAATTTCTTATTATTTTAAACTTTTAGAATAAATGACGACTTAATATAGTATTAGAGTCAAAGTTTTGAGTTTGATCTCTAATTTCAATTAAAATAGTCCACCTGAGGATAGTGTTAAAATATTAATTAAAAATTTAAATTCTACATTTACTATGAAATTAATGAGTGCTGCTGCTATACGGTCAAGGCAGAAAACATGAGTTTTCTGCCTTCCACTCAAATGCCGCCACCTCATATTACTTCAACATACAAAATAAGCTTGGTTTTACAGGATAATAACCCACATAGCTTCTGCTCAAAAAAAAAAAACAAACAAAAAGACCCAAACACCAAACTTCACCGAGAAGCTTGGTTTCATGCTGCCCCCTCCCCAACAGAGACGCCGCCACCTCCTGCACCCACGCCCAGGTCGATCCAACGTCAAGCGATTTCAGGCTATTTCGACTTCCAACAGTGGGTTGCTGGGCGGTGGGCAGCCGCGCGGCTGGACGTTGGATCGACCTGGGCGTGGGTGCAGGGAAACGGCCTGCTGGTCTGGGGAATGGCGTGCTGGGCGGGGGCGGTGGGCAGTGGGCAGCCGGTGGGCAGGGGGTAGCGGTGGGCAGGGGTAGCCGGTGGGGTAAGAGAGCCGGTGGGTTTTTGGGAGAAATTTTATAACAATGGTTTCATTTTAAGAGAAGGGGGTGGTATATTCTGGTGTGGGTAAGTGCATTTTGTAAGTTAAAACATGCTTAGTTGTCATCTTCTGGTTGGTGGGCGTAAATTTGGCCATTTACGTCATGACCGAACGGAAGATATCCCCGAAATTAATAAGTAGTAAATTATCAAAGAGTTTTAAGTATGTACCCTAGTGCCTGAAACAATGTCCACGCCATTTTTAGCATGGTTGAGTGCTTGCAGCATGCTAATGAGGGCCAATCGGGCGTCTCCTTCCTCATACACACTAGTCAGGTAGTTGTGCATCTCAATGACACCCTGATTATTGACAATTAGTACTGAAATTTCAACAAAAAAGAAAAAAAATGATGCCAGAGAACATTCGCTTTTACCTTTTGATCAAGATCATCAACTTCATCAATGACCCCTTTAAACCAATCAAAGGAGCCTTGCTCCCTCGTTACCCAGTAGAAGTAAGCACTGACATTCGAGATTGAATCCTGATGTCATAAATGTAATTAATTAAGTATTTTACAGTTTAAATTAAAAGTTGATTGCAATATAAAACAAGTTACTTACTGCTGCCTCCTCCATTTTGATAATGTTGTTGAGCAAATCTTTGAGAATACTGATAAAAGGTGTTGCTCCAATCCCCATACCAACAAGTAGCAAGACATCATACTTCCGGTAGTCTTGTGCTGGGGCACCATAAGGTCCGTCGATTAAGAGCTTCGGCCAACTGTTATCTCCACAGAGGAATTTATTCACATATTAATAATGTATCACTAATTCTAATTAATGAGATTATGTAGGGAATTTCCATTAGAAAGCACTAGAACAAAAATGTACCCTTCCTGGGTTGTTTCGTCAACCCTGCGAATCCCAGTACTATTTCCGGCCATAGGAATGGCTTGAGAGAATACCCGCATATATAAGCTCTTGTGTCCAATCACCTAGCTGCCTAATGTGAACACTCAGGTAGTCATCTCCGGGAGCAGATGTAATGGAATATGGATGCCTGCATGTGATACATAAAATCATCATCATGCCATATTACCATATATATATAAAGGATGAAGATAAATTCTAGTGCCCCAAGATTTTAATTACCACTGAAATCTCGAAAGAGTGGGGCATTGGATTAACAAGTATTGCCCGCTCTTGTATTTAAACCGGGGTGGCTTAGACATCTTCAACATCAGAACGTTTCCCGGATATATGGCAACCTAAACAATTTACAATTCAAGTTAAAAGTGAATAAATAAAAAATTAAAGAGAGCAATCATGATCAATTAATTAAGATGAGAAAACAACCTAGAGAGAGTATACATATTGCACATGCACTAGTTCAAGGTGAGTGAGTTGTGGTTAGTAAAAATTATTCTCACCTCCAGAAGACGAACAAGGTGGGATGCAGACCGAAAGAACCTCAAGGCCCTTTCTCCAGCATATACTAAAACAGGAACTGCAAGATACATCCATGTCTGCATGCATGCATGAATTCAATGTGTCAGCTAAGCTAATATTGATATACTAAATATCCCTTGAAAAGACATATATATATATATATATATATATATACCGTCTTCAGGTACCACTTGTGCGCCATATACAGGAATGTGCCATGTACAATGAACAAGATATAAACCGCAACGAATAGGTGGTGCGAATACCAGAAGGAATTGAAACCAGTGCACCTATCAAAGGGCTTGGGCAGCTTGATGAGGCTCCGTCTGAACCATCTTGTTGCATGTGTAAATGCAAGCGCCATCAACACCAGCATTGCAATTCCCGTCTCCGCTTCTATCTCGTTGATCTGACTCCTGTAGCTGGGTTTATGTTTCCCGAAGTCGCGCTTTGTAAGTATTGTCTGATATTCTTCCTTCGAAAGTTGGCAAGCCTAGGAAAATCACAGGTAAGGTGGCTTCCAGCATGGAGAATGATGCCAATAACAATAGCTGCAGCGATATGATGGTCTGCACGGAGCATCGCAGTTAGTTTACATAAAGAAAAGTGAACGTGGATTACCAAATTAATGTTGACCTCTGAAAAAAACCAATAGAAGAAAATACTTGTATATTTACTTGATGATAATCGAATTACATGAACATGTATTTATACAGAAATTTTGGTTTACATAGCCGTTGAGAATTGATGTTGTGATCTTCTATACAAGGAAATCATTCACGTAGATGGGATGTTAACGTTGTGGATTTATTTTCTCATTTAATTTATGACCGTTGCTGATATTTCCTTCTTCAACACTCCCCCTCAAGTTGGAGTGGATATTCATAACACCCAACTTGTCAAGTAGGTGATTGAATTGTTTTGAACCCAAAGCCTTAGTAAATAGATCAGCGGGTTGTTGAGTGGTAGGTATGTGAAAAGTCTGAATTATGCCATCCTGCAACTTTTCCCGAATGAGGTGACAATCAATTTCTATATGTTTTGTTCTTTCATGAAAGACGGGATTCGAGGCGATGTGGATGGCCGCCTTGTTGTCGCAATACAATTTTGCTTGTTGTGGATGTGGGATATAGAGGTCTGCCAACAATTGTTTTAACCAGGTAATTTCACAGCAGGTTGAGGCCATAGCTCTGTATTCTGCCTCAGCTGAAGAACGGGATACTGTTGTCTGCTTCTTTGTTTTCCAAGATATTGGTGAGCTTCCAAGAAGTATACAATATCCAGTGATTGAACGTCGAGTGTCTCTACATCGTGCCCAATCTGCATCACAGAATGCATGCAATTGAATGTTGCTTGTGGCCGATAAGAGAATTCCTTGTCCTGGAGACTGCTTAATGTAGCGTAATACTCTATGTGCTGCATCTAAATGAGATGTTCGTGGCTTGTCCATAAACTGACTCAACACCTGCACTGCATATGCCAAATCTGGTCTAGTAATCGTTAAATAAATCAACTTACCAACTAGTCGACGATATGACGAGGGATTCGCAATGAGGTCTCCATCATGTTTACTGAGTGCCAGATTTTGCTCCATGGGAAAAGTGCTTGGTTTAGCACCGAGGAAGCCTGTGTCTTCAAGTATTTCAAGAGCATACTTTCTTTGTGATAGAAAGATGCCTTTCTTTGAACGAGCCACTTCGATACCCAAAAAATACTTTAGGTTGCCCAAATCTTTGAGTTTGAAATGGTCCCCCAAATGTTTCTTAAGCTTCTGAATCTGCTCCAAGTTATTGCCTGCCAATATAATATCATCTACATATACGAGAATAGCTGTGAAGTTACCTTCGTGGGATCGGACGAATAGTGAGTAGTCGGCCTTGGATTGTTTATATCCTGCATTAATGAGAGTGGAAGAGAGTTTTGCATACCATTGTCTTGACGCTTGTTTAAGCCCATACAAAGATTTATTGAGTTTGCAAACTCTAGTCTCCCCCTTTCGTTCGAAACCAGGAGGAAGGTGCATGTAGACTTCTTCGTGAAGGTCACCATGAAGGAAGGCATTGTTTACATCAAGTTGATGCAAGTGCCATCCGCATGAGGCAGCAAGTGCAAGGAGAGAGCGAACAGTTACCATCTTAGCGACAGGAGCAAAGGTCTCTGTATAATCAAGGCCTGCTTGTTGGTTGTAACCCTTAGCCACTAAGCGAGCTTTATACCGTTCCACTGAACCATCTGGGTGATATTTGATTTTGTAAACCCATTTGCAGCCAATGGGTTTCTTTTCGAGTGGAAGAGGAGTTAGAGTCCATGTCTGAGTCGACTCAAGAGCATCCACCTCAGCACGCATAGCATCACGCCATTTGGAATCTTGCATGGCCTGCAAAAAGGACTTTGGCTCTTGTGCAAGGGAAATAGCAGTGGTAAAGGCACGATGGTGGTTAGAGAGACATGTGTAAGATAAAAAGGAATCAAGGGAGTAAGGGTTACCTGACGAACGCACCAACGCTGATTCAGACGATTGAGTAGGACGAGACGGTAAAGCTTGTGCAAGATGAAAATCACGTAAGTATGCAGGTGGCTGGGTCGACCGAGTGGATCGCCGAGTGACTAGACAAGGAGAAGCGGAAGTCTGGATGGTGGAAGGGGCAACTTGAGCTTCAACAACAGGTGACAAAGGGTTTGTGACATTATCAGGAATGTCAAAAGGGATAGGTAAGACCTGTAGAGATTGCTCAGTGGGAGTTTTGGCAAAAGGAAAATGATCTTCATGAAAGATGACATCACGAGATATGAAATTTTGTGATGTTCAAGATCATATAGACGGTATCCTTTCTGACCATAAGGATAACCGAGGAAGACACATCGTATGGCACGAGGGTCAAATTTTGATGGATTTTGTGAATGAGTGGAAGCAAAGCATAAACAACCGAAAACTCGCAAGTGATTGTATTGAGGTTTCGAGTTGTGTAACTTCTCATATGGAGATTTTCCAGATAGGAGGGGGGTAGGCGTTCTATTGATCAAATAGGTAGCAGTAAGGATAGCATCTCCCCAGAAACGTGTGGGTAAGTGGGCTTGAAAGAGTAAGGCTCGGGACATGTTGAGAAGATGACAATGCTTGCGTTCAACAACTCCATTCTGTTGGGGAGTAGAGACACAACTAGTCTGATGGATGATTCCTTTGCTAGAATAAAAGGATGGAATAATAAATTCAGGGCCATTGTCACTACGAATAGTTTTGATGGTAGTCGAGAATTGGTTCTCGACAAGGTTAATGAAGGATTGGAGAAGAGAACGAGCCTCAGATTTATGTTGCATCAAATATACCCATGTACATCGGGTGTAGTCATCAACAATGGTCAGAAAATAATGTGCCCCATTAATTGAAGATGTGCGGTAACCACCCCAAATGTCAACATGTATTAATGCAAAAGGTGCAATAGAAGAAATATGACTAGTTGGAAACGGTATACGTGTTTGCTTTGCTAGAGGACAAATAAAACATTGTTCTGAATTTGAACTACAAATTTCAGATACATTATTGGAAAGATATGACAAAACTTTATTGGAGAGGTGACCTAATCGGCGATGCCAAAGCTGTGAGGTTGACTTTGCCACCTGACACCGTGAGGGTCTCGTGTTAGTGAAGTGATACAGGCCATCCCGCTCAGTGCCCAGACCAATCATCTTCATCGAGCGAAGGTCCTGGATGAGACAAAAATCAGAAGAAAAAATAATGAGACAATGCAATGTCCGACATAGTGTACGTACAGAGATTAGGTTAAAATTAAAAGTAGGAACACAAAGGACATTATGAAGAATGAGTGATGGGGAGAAAGTCACAGATCCAATGTGAGTTACAGAAGCATATGAGCCATCAGGTAATTGGACAGTACGACCATGGACAGGATATGACTGGGTCAAGGCAGTGGGAGAACAGACCATATGATCAGTAGCACCACTATCAAGAATCCATAATGAATTATCAGATAAAACAGAAGACATACCTGAGAGAGATGGTTCGGTACTACCTGCTTGGTGGGCCATGGACTGTTGTGGAGTGACATTATTCAAAATTGCAAGGAGCTGTTGGCATTGATCAGGTGTAAAAGGAAAACTGCTGGTAGTGGAAACTTGATGAGCACGGGGCTTAAGGCTAGAGCCTGAGCCTGAGTCAATCTTGCGACGAGTAGGAGGGAATCCGTTAAGTTGGTAGCACCGCTCAGTAGTGTGGCCATCACGACTGCAATAAGTGCATTTCGGTCTTTCCTTCTTCTGAAAAATAGATCGATTGTCCCTTCGTGGTGGTAGATTACCTTTTGCAGCCAGGGCAATGCCCTCAATGGTGGGTGGGATGGTAATGCTACGTTGGCGTTCCTCTTGAAGGACCAAGGCATATGCACGACTTACTGCAGGCAATGGTTCTATCAAGAGGATATGTCCCCGAACAGCTGCATATGACTCATTGAGACCCATGAGAAATTTGATAGTACGCTGACATTGCTGTAGTTTGAGACCTTCCTTTAGTGCGCCACAGGTGCAAGGGGAGGTGGGCTGAAGTGCTGATAGTTCATCCCATAACCCTTTGAGTTTTGTGAAGTATGTGGCAATAGGCATAGTGCCTTGAACGAGGGTGCTGATATCTTGCTCGAGTTGAAACATGCGAGGACCATTCACTTGAGAAAATCGCTCTTTAAGATCCGACCAAATGTCGCTTGCAAGGTTGCAATAAATAACACTAGTGCAAATGTCATTAGAAATGGAATTTAATAACCAAGATTTTACCATATTGTTGCAACGACTCCATTGTGGAAAATCGTCGGAGGAGGCTACTGGTGGAGAGATGGTCCCGTCAATCAATCCGAGCTTGTTCTTGGCGCTGAGAGCCATAATGATTGCCCGGCTCCAAGTTTGATAATTGTCTCCATTAAGAGACTGAGATGCTAGTACCACACCAGGGTGATCGGAATGGTGGAGGTATAAATGATGATTGGGATCTTGGCAAGGAGGTATAGACACTGTAGAGGATGTGGGAGTTGTAGTTTCAACCATGATTTTTTTTTTTTTTTTTTGGGTGGTGTGACACTAAACTACTTGTAGCTTAGGGTGATGTGTGACCAGCCTAAACTACATGTAGTATAACAGGGAGGCAAATTGGATTGTGGGCTTCTATAGATAATAAGTGGGCTTGGAAAAAAAAAAAACAAAATAAGAAGCTACAGGTTTTGGGCTTAGTAAGTAAGTGGATAAATGGTTCTACTTATGAGATAGGTCTGATCCAACCAAAAAAAATACTTAAAAAAGAAGGAAAAGAAAAGAGATAAAGCAAGAAATACCTAAAAGCTGAAAAAGGGGATCTACTTCCTCTTTGGTGCTGTTACAGAACGCACAAAGGAGTACAGAACGTGCTCAAGCAGAGATGAAATCTGGGTGAATCTGAATGGGCAAACCGGAGCAGGCCAAAAAAAAAATTATATGGAAGAAAAATTCTGCTTGTGGGTTGGTGGCTACGGTGTGGGTGTGCGACGGGAGTGGGAGGACCGGCTGCCGCAACACCAATAAGCACGGGTTGAGTGCGGGTTGGAGCGGGGAGGACCTCTGAGCAAGGATCGGAATGGGAAAATCCTTGGGGCGTGGATTGGTGACCTCTGACCAATCAACCACCACTGGGTCGCTCTCGTGATGTTGAAAAATGGTGGCCTCTGACCAACGAGGACCACTGACGACCCGAATGTTTTCTGACCGGCGAAAAAGAGTGAGACTAGCCCCCAAAGTAATCGGGCAAGGTATTTCTGAGATACTGCAACAAAGAGAGAAACTAAGTGCAGCAGGTAAGAAAAAAATGAGACTCTGTTTTTCACTTACAGAAACAGAGTTTTTGCATGCTCTGATACCATGAAAAAAACCAATAGAAGAAAATACTTGTATATTTACTTGATGATAATCAAATTACATGAACATGTATTTATACAGAAATTTTGGTTTACATAGCCGTTGAGAATTGATGTTGTGATCTTCTATACAAGGAAATCATTCACGTAGATGGGATGTTAACGTTGTGGATTTATTTTCTCATTTAATTTATGACCGTTGCTGATATTTCCTTCTTCAACAAGCTCAGAAACAAATTGATGGTAATTTCTTTGATTATGGTCCAAATTGTTACGGTATTGTAGATTGGATTGATGGCCAGGATCCAAATACGACCGGGCATACCTTCACTTATGGGGGTCCTGGTTGGCCATGCCAGGATTTTTTTTTTTTTTGCTACATTGTTCTCATCAATTAATGTAGGTTGGGTTGAATAATAATAAGATAAAGTTATCTCTATTGAGATATTATTATTTTAAATTGAACTTTAACTTGATTAATTGATTGTATTTAATTTATATGACCCAATTCCTATTGCTTGTTGCACTGTAATTTTCATTTTGGATGTAATGTGGGGGAGTCCACCCCTTTTTTGGCATTTTAATCCCGTAACCCTTTCCTTATTTGATTAAAAAAAAACCTATGGGTTCCTGTAACTAACCAATATAAATTCATATTCTACCAAGACCGGCTCATTTTAGGGAAAAAGAAAGAAAAATGTTTCATTAATGCAGTACTGAATACTTTAGAGAAGTTTAATGCACGATATATATATATATATATTTGGAATTTACTAGTCTCCTAAACTATAGTACTGTATACCTTTAGACAACATTTAAAATATAAAAACATACTACATTAATTACTCATAATCGGTCATATTGATAAAAAAAAAAGAAAAAAAAAAAAGAAAAGAAAAAGAAAAAATCGGCCAACTAGCCAATTTTTTTGAAAAAAGTGGTAATACTCTTTATTCATAGTTGAACAAGAATACAAGAGCCTTAGCTCTAACAAAAAAGAGCATTAAGCTCTGAATGAACAATATTGGAAATACAAGCTGGAATTTCCTCAATCCAAATATTGTCTGTGGCTGTCCGAACTGCCTCCTTTGCCAATACATGAGCTGCTTCGTTTGCGTCGCGCTTGACATGGCCTATCTTCCAATGTCGGAGGGATCTCAAAACCATCTTGGTGTCTTCCACAATTTGCCCATACTTTAACCAGTTTTGGTTTGTCTCCCCAATGGCCTTGACTACCGACATCGAATCTCCCTCAAGCAGAATCTCGAAAAAGCCTAACTCCCGACAGAATTCTGCTGCGTGTAGAGCTGCAAGGGCTTCCCCCGTGACAGGTTCATGGATTGCATGGATCGTCTTATTTTTTGCTGCTAGAACGTGGCCTCTTTCATCCCGTACAATCACGCCCCATACAGTTATTGACGGTTGAGAGTGCAATATCCCAATTGGCTTTGAAGAAACCTGGGGGTGGAGCCTGCCATTTTGACTTCGTTTCTACAAACCCCGCGTCTCCGCAATTTGTCACAAGAGTGTTTGCCTGAGAGAATTGTAAAAGTCGGTCCCTGGCCAGATTTGCAACAACAGTTGGATGAGTAAACTCCCCCCCATGCAATACAGAATTTCGACGTTGCCAAATCTCCTTAGACGTAAGAACAAAAATATTCAGGACTTCCTCTTCAAAACGTTGTGATATTGCTTCAAACAAGTCCAGAATAGTACTGCAATGTAGACTACATTTTTGAAGCTTCTTGATACTAGATCCCCATACGTCTTGTGCCGATGGGCAGGCCCATAGAATGTGGTGGGCTGTTTCCCTCTCTTGACAGCATAAGAAACATAATTCTTCCTCAAGAACACCTCTTCGTTGGAGATTATCCTTAGTGGGGAGGATATTTTTGCAAGCTCTCCAAAAAAATACTTTTGATGAATTCGGGACCTTCAAACTCCAAAGAGTCTTCCAGACCTCCTTTCCTCTTCCTTGGTTAGAACCTTCTCCATTCTTTCTATCTTGGCGCTCCTTCTCAATATGGTACGCACTTTTTACAGAAAATTCCCCGGAGTTTGTGGAGTACCAAATCATTTTATCCGGTAGTTGGTAGCTGCTAATAGGTATATTGCAAATAATTTCTGCCTCCACCTCACCAAAGATATCCTGAATCAAGGCCTTCTTCCATTGAGTAGGATTTGTATCTAACAATTCAGCCACCTTCGCTTCCTCGGACAGAATTCTACATGGTGCCTGAATGGAGTAAGTTGTCGGACGAGGGAGCCACTTATCTCCCCAAATTGACACTGAGCGGCCATCTCCAATCCTCCAAAAGATCCCTTCCCAACTAGCCCATTTATTTAAATAACTAGCCCATTTATTTAAAAGGCTTTTGTTTTTTCTTTATACTTTTCATTTTAAGGGCCGGTTTGAGATTGCGTTTAAGAAATTGAACTTTTAAGTAGAAAAACGTTTTTTTTTTTTTTTTTTTTTTGTGTGTAAAAGCTTCATTTTTAAGCTTTTGCCAAATGTTCGTTTTGGCCATTTTTAGGTTTTTTGACATTCCAAAGAACTTTCAAATTTTTTTAACGAAACGAGATTTTTTTTTTTTTTTTTTTTTTTTTTTTTTCAAATGAGCTTTTAAGGTGTTGAACGTACCGAAGCCCTTAAACGCAATCCCAAACAGGTCCTAAACCATGTATACCTATAGGAACAAATTTTCATTAAAAAGAATTGTTTATTTTTCTCTCTCTCTCTCTCTCTCTCTCTCTCTATATATATATATATATATATATTTTTAATGTGCAAACTTATATACGTTTGATTTGTATTGAAATATTATAGATATCACACTAACAATATTAAATAACCATGCTAATTTTTTATATTATAATTGTAATACCCGACAAAACACTTATTTTAAAAGGTTAAAGATTTCTTACTTAACCGATTAATGTTTCCTTAAAACAAAGCCTTAAACCAAGAGACCTAAACCTTTTTCAAATACCCCAAACCCCTGGAGACTTTTAGAAGCAAAAACCCAAAAACCATCTCATTTGCTAAGCACTTGCTAGGGGACCACGTGAGCACTGGCTCTTGGCCTAGGTGCGAGCACTCGCCCAGGGACCACACGAGTGCTCACTTAACAATCTTCAAACCTTTGGGCAAAGCCCAAATGTATGCCTAAACATTTTTACCTATTGTGTAAATTGTACCCGAGCGCTCGCTCAATAGTACACAAATGGTCACTGCTACCTCTGAAAAGCAATTTTAACATATTCTCAACTTTTTCAAACCAAGGCAAGCCTCAAGCCCCTATATAAGCCATGTCTTTGACCCTTAACCTTCCTTAACATCAGAAATCTTAACCCTAGAGTGAGGAGTGATCTTTGAGAGAGAAGGAAGAAGCCTTAGTGAGGTCTTGCCATCCTCAAGGTAATTTCTAGCTTATTTCTTGTTCTTCATGTTTGTTATTATTGCTGTAACGACCCCGATGGGCAAATCAATTAACTAATAATTGACGTCATGGTTCGTCTCCCAGCCCTATCCTTCACGGGACAAGACTCAGGGATTTCAACCTTTCTCGTCGAAACAAGAAAATCTCAGCGGAAGACTTTACTAAAACTATAGAAAATAGAGAGTAGTAAATTTAATATACACACAATATGCACCGAAGTAAATATAAAAACCTCATAATATAAAGATAACCATCAAAGGTACCGGTCATCAGACCGTCATCAAATAGGATTACGATCCATAACATAATACCATGACATTCTTCCAACAAAAGATCAACAGATTAAATCCTAGATCTAAGCTTAAGTAGGGCTAGCGAGATTAAAATCTCGATCATATCATCACGGGCAGTTCCTCCATCCTTCCACATAGACTTCAACCAAACCGGGTCCATTTCCTAAAAAATGACCCGAATCAGGTCATGTGCTATCACCCAAGTCAACTCCGACGACATCCTCATCTAGGATAGCTAAACCGCGTAGATATTTGTAATGATGGGGAAAACATAAATAAAAAGGGGGTAAGTCTAAGACTTAGTGAATATTAACGCAAATAATGTCCATGCCAGTTTAGTAATGAACTCCATTTTCATAAGGCAAGAGACAGTTTCATATGACAGTTTTTATCAAGAATGTGATATAGATATATGATACATGCATATGATATAGAGTGACAGTCATAGTTCAACAATATAGTCTACTCGAGATATTACTTCTTCTTAGCAGGGTTGGTGCTGTCCCGAAAGACCTGTAATACAATGCCGGTGCCTCAGCCATTGTACGCTACTGAACATAACACTAGCGGTACGACCGAGTCTGACCTCGGGTGGCACGCACCGCTAATGATGTCCGTCCTGTAGTAACCTAGTCATTTGAGAATGGCTACACCAGGTCAAAAAACCATTGGATCCAGAGCCCACATAACACTCATACATTTGACCATAAAGCTAACATGTATAGTAAGCCCATGGCCATTATACTGCACGTACCGGTGTACCATGTCATACGATGCAAATTATTTTGTCTGTATTTTACATGCATGTTTTTATAAGTCTCACTCTCTTAACATATTCAGTACAACATTTTTTTCAAAAATCCTAGAGTTCATGTGCAGGAGGTATAAATCATGAGAGTTGCAAATATGCATGTCTTTGGTACACAAAATACTCGTGCAGTGCATGAAAAATAACAATGAGCATTATGTGAGTTAAAAGTCACCTAGGTTGTATAACGTCTCCGAGTCTTCCAAATGATCCGGGTTCCCCAAATCTGTGGAGAACCTTCTATTAATCCTATTTCTATCAAACAACTCTAAAACAAGAGTTTAGGAGCTATTGGACGGCTAGTTAAAATAAAGTCCCATGTCACACTCCAGACCATATGTTCGGGCTCGGGATTGTACATCCTCTGTGATACTTCAGACCCTACGTTCGGGCTCGGGACCGTACGTCCTTTGTGATACTTCGGGCAGTACGTCCAGCCGCGAGATCGTACATCCGCTTCGAGGTTTTCAGGGAGAACCTCATTTTGTCCACTTGTCCTCCTATTCTCGATAACCAAATTCTAAGGCTATCAAAGGGCTTTCTAAGGTCTCCTAACTCAAAACAATGTCTTCAAGTAAACTAAATCATGCTAAGTCAAAACAATGCTATTCTAAACAAGATTTAAAGCATAATCTAGGTAAAGCTAAGCTAACAACTCAAACAACAACTAAGACAATGTTTAAGCAGCATAACGACATAAAAATGAGCTAGGCTTAAGAGCATTATGTTGTGCAAATATCTACCTAAACTAATAGGCAAATAAGTGTACGTTTACTCGCAAGTGTACAAGATCAATATTGTAGTATATGGTGCAAGTACGAGACCATTCCCACGAGGATTGCTAAATTTTGCTTAAAATAAATTCCGTAAGTAGAACAAAACAAAGATTGATTTTGAGTTGATAATAATAAAAAGGTAGGGCTTTGATATCCACCACTAATCATGCTTATATAATATAACAATATGCCAATGCTTTGATCATGTTATGCATATCTAATCTTTGTCAACCTAAGAGCATGAGTGTATACTCCTTAAACTATAGATTTCCTTAAGTAACGAGTTAGACATGAGTGTATACTCTAACTCTTTCATTTCTTAAAGGATTTAGCATGGGTGTATACTAAGTTGTTCTTTAAGAAAACATTAATCTATGAAAATCGACAAACACATGAAACATAGGGCATGGGTGTATACTCCCGGTTTTCTATGTTGATTAACCCAAGAATCCAGTGTGGATTTCTTTTGTTACTTTTATTAAACCCAGGACTAGGTCATCCAAATTGATTTAATTAACTAGTCCATACCACATGCATATGTTGATCAGGCAAACACATATGAGGAATTCATGAAAACAAGAATTAATCAAGTTAAATATCACAACATGATCATCACAAAAGCGCTAATATTGAAATATTAAATAAACATAATTAGGGCTTCAATCTAGCCCTGCTAAGTAAATTAGTTAAACATGAGTTTGATGTTAAACATTTTTCATAAAAAAAAAATAGAAAGGAAAAGAATAAACCCGAAACTTGAACATGAAGAGCTCCAATTCTTCTCCTTCGAAATTTTGTGTCTATTCTAAAGGTTTAAGGGTCTATTTATAGGCCTTAGGAATACTCTAGAAACCCTAAAAAACGTAGGGTTTGAGCCCTAGTTCGCACAAAACTTCAAAACCCTAAAATAAACATTTTCCATAAAAAGGCTAGCGGCTAGCTTGCTCCTCACGTACGGGTGCACTCGGTCACAGCCCATGTGTGATCGATCGCAGGATTGCGTTCGATCATCTGTGCTGGTTCTTCTGCGTACGAGCACACGCCTTGCGCTCGTCTTGGTCCTCACCTATAGTGCGCTCGATTGCAGCTCCACTACGATCGATCGCACTACCAGAGCCTCCAGCTTTTCCCAAAATAGCTCTTTAAGCCCAAAACTTCCGAAATTACTTCATTTTCTTCCAAAAGCCTACAAAAACAAAGAAAGCACATAAAATAAATAAAATGGCATAAATTAATCAAAACTAAGGAATTAACAAATATAGGTTAAGGGCTAAAATACGAATATTTTGGCATGCGTACATCCGTTTACTATTTGCAGAGCGTACGTACGGTGGTCCCCCGCGTACATCCGTACTACAAATAGAAGTGTACGTCCGCTAACCCTAGCGTACGTCCGGTCCAGTCCAAAAGTCCAAATTACCCTTCTAGTGTCCTTAGTGACCCAAAGCCCAAATTAACCCCCTAACTAAGTTACCTAAGCTTAATTAATTATTTGGGTCACTACAATTACTTTCTTGGTGTTACACATTTTAAAAGTATACCTTGGCCAACACTTGTACCCATTTTCTTTCTTACCAAAAACCATTTCAACCCACCCTTGTTTCCTTTAAAGTTGCATGATAGTATGTTTTGTGCTTAGATGTGTCTATTTAAGGCCTAGAAAAAGAAGTACCAACCCATAGATTTAGATAGAAGCCTAAAACACATTTTGGGAGCTTTTGGCCGGACGCTCGCCCTAGGGAGCGAGCGCTCACCCAAAGAGCAAGGCACATGCCCCTTAGTTCCAAACATGTGGTACGAAGGTTTTAGCGGCCCTTTTTGTTAGATGGAACCTCGTAGAATTCTATAGTACTGCTTATAATGATGAGTCGTGTTTTGTTATAGCAGGGATTCGTGATTTCGGAGGACTTGAGCGAGCACACGAGGTAAGTAAATATTTACGAATACTTTTCTTAAAAATGTGTGATATGTCAGTTGACTGAGTATGCGTATGATATAAGCATGTCTACTTTTTGTACAACATGGTAACTGCTTTAATAACTGGTTGATAAGATGCATTGTATGACATGGTATACCGGTACCTACAGTATAGTAGCCATGGGCTTACTATATAGACTTGATTCTATATAGCAGACAGGTTGGGTAGCTTTTGAGTAAATAGGTTGCAAGGGAGTTAGCTAGGTTACGCACTGTACTTAGTAGTACATTTTGTATTAGATGCTCATGTGTTTCCAAAATGAATTTCGAAAAGAAAATGAATTTCACTTGTACCTCGAATTTCACAAAATTGATTTTCATGTCAATTTCAATCCCAGCTAGCCTTGTTTTGATACCCCCAATTGCTTTGAGAAAATACCTTGCCTTTGAATTACTGGTTTCAAAAAAAAAAGAACTTTGGCCTTGGGCCGAGCGCCCGTGTGAAGGTGAAGAACGCTCACACTTAAGTCCTCATCTAGAGTCCCACGCAACTCCTCTTTAAAAACGGTCGAGTACTCTTTAAACCCTATTCATTCTCATTTTCTCTTGTTTTCTCTCAAAACAAACGCTTCAAAAGTTATTTTCGGCCGTATCTCCCCAAGAATCAAAGTTCCATTTCATCATTTTAACAAAGGTATGCGACTTCAACCGTTTTTAATTTGAAATTTCCATTTCTAGGGTTTGAGAGTTTGATTTGGGATTTTCATCTTTCCTTTGATTTTGGGTTAGGATTGAGCATCTAGATGTTTACTTGTTGTGTTAGGATAGTTGTGGTTGTGTTAGAATTCATTTTCCTTCCTTAAACACCACATATTCGGATTTGGAGGTTTTTGCCCTAAATCTTACTAAACCCACTAACCCCTTTAGCCAATTTTGGCATACCTAAAACCTGAGCTTTTGAATTTGGGGTTTTTCCCTAAAATCCGAAATTTTTGTTTTATGTAGTCCCACTTGGGCCCATGACCAATTGAAGCCTAAAACCCTTAATCAAAGTCCCGACCTATATTTTTGACCTATCTAATTTTGCATTTTTGTCCAAATCCAAAAATAACCAAAATACCCCTCAGCCTTGAATTAGGATTTCTGCCCTAATTTCTATTAAGGGGTCAATTTGATTATCGAATTGCACCTTAATATCCCTAATTGAAAGCCTAACCTGTGAACCTAGCCAATTGAATTTTGGCATATTATCCAAACCCTAAAATGACCAAAATGCCCATAGCCCTAACTCTCATACCGTGGTAACCCCGCACCTTGAGGTCGCCACTGTGAGGGCTTGCCCTTGGAACAATACCAAACATCTTGAGATATCAACCTCAATCCAAACGAATTTCGGTATTTTTTCCGAATTCAAAAAATTACCAAAATATCCTGAAGACCTAAACCCTAATTTCTCTGATTACCCACTCACCCCGATATCCTCACATCTTGAGGTAACCGTTGTATTGGACTATGCAAAAGGCAGCACCATTCATTTTGGTGCTAACCTTTAAATGCAAAATTACAAAAAAACCCTTAAGCCTCAAATTCTTCTTACCTTGGTACCCTCGCATGGTAGGGTCGCCATTGAATTGGACCACCTTACGACGGCACCAAATGCCTTAAGCCGTCACCCTCACCCAATTGGGTTCGGCACCTCTTCCCGGATCTAAAGTGACTAAAATACCCCTGATAGCCTAATATTTTTTACCTTTCCTCTTAATGGGTGTTCTTGTTAGCCCCTTTGAACTATCTTGAAATTGAAGCTTGACCTGACATCTGAAGCCTACATGTTATGCTCAAAACTCTATTATGAAGCAACTGAACTGAATTTTAAAAGCCAACCTCTTCACAACTCCGCTAAGCTTTCTATAAGATTCAAACATCTCAATGTTTTTTGATGCTTTCTTGCATTTTCTTGACACTTTGGGGGGGGGGGGGGGGGGATTTCAGTTTCTAGGATTAGGCTACCACTTTTGTAGTTAGATGAATTATTAAGGTTGCACATAGAATTGGTAGTGATAGTTTTTGATCCAATGCAGGACGATGGCATAGACAAAGGCAAATGCTGCAGCTTCATCTTCCTCCTACCCAAACTGATCCCCACTTCGACTCCGACTTCGAGATGGAGGGGGCGGAGGAGGAGGGCATGTCAGACGAGTCTTTGGCCCACGGTTTCGAGGATAGCTACGGCACGGATAGGGACGACACCCAGTTTATCTGCGACCGTGTTACTTTTAGGGTAGCCAAGGCAGAGCGTTGATATAACTCTCTGTATTGTGGCCGCAACATCATTTTTTAGAGGGGAATGAATGTGCTCGACGTGGGCAACCATGCCCCGAGAGTGCGGGATGCACTCGACCCCCAGAGATGGTTTCTGATGATGAAGGATCACCGGCCAGTTGCGATCGGGATAGTTCGCGAGTTCTACGCGAACCTGCATGACCCGAGAGCAGATTCATTCCAGACCTGGGTACGGGGCGAGCCGAACTGAGTGCATTCCCTGTCTTCCCATGGTTGCTCGATTGCACTCCCAGCTGTTGCCAGATGATTGAGTGTTTCCTCGATGGGCGCCTCCATCAAATGAACCTGAAGGGAGAAAGGGGCTTCTAGATCAATGCCCTCCAGGACGATGATTGGATGGCATACGCTGTGATGATCAGTTGAGTCCTCCCAGTTCAGAGCCTCACCACTGTCACATAGGATAGGGCTCTCCGCTTGTACACCCTCTTGACTTATAGCCCCATCTAATCCAGCTCCTTCGTGCTCTCGACGATGATGGGAGTTCAACTGGCCAAGCAGGTCACCTCCCTACCTTACAGGGCCCTTGCCACTCGGATAGTTGAGCACGCCGGAGTATCTCTAGTAGGAAAGGAGATGGTGAAGTCTAGAGGACCATTTACTTCTCAATACCTCAATGCTTAATGTTCTCTTAGCTACTCCCATTAAGAACATCACACACCTTCCTACCACAAAGAACTCATGTTTGGAAGACAATCTTCCTCCTCCACTCTCTGTGTTGTCATCACTCTATCAACATCCTCTTCCTCATCATCGTAGTTATCATAAGTTGGTTCTGGTAGCACTTCTTCCTCTTCCTATAAGGTTCATCAACCGTTGTGGACAAGCATATGAAGTGTGTCCCCTCTCTCCACTCCCAAGACATTGCACTTGTGATCCAAAACCAATATTGGAAGAGGTTGGACCAGAATTGCTTTGTGCTCCATATATATTCTTGCCATTTTCACTTCCGTCACTATTGGCAGTATTTCTACCCACTGTCCAGTTCGTTATAGTAGTATCTTGACAAATCTTTTGAGCTGTCTGGCCATTATGAGCACTGAACAATTGTTGAACCCTTTTGTGTTGCACTCTCAACTCTATCAGTCAAAGGTTTCCTTGCACTGTATCGCAACACCTACTCTTCTACCATTAAGGCATATTGTTGCAGATCTTCAAGATTAAACAAACGAACCATTACCAATTAATCTTTAATGAGTTGGTTTAAGCCAGCAAGTAACAAGATGTCATTTACTCGTTTGTCCCATTTAAACCAACTTGGAATAGAGAGGTTGTTGAACTCTGAAGTGTATTCCTCCACAGACATCCCTCTTTTTTTTAACGAGTGGATCTTTCATATGATTCCATCGTATAATCAGCCCACAAAAATTGCTTCCACAACTTCACTTTCATATGCTCCCATGTGTTGATTTTTGGCTTGCCCTCTTTTCCATCATTGAAGTGCAATACCCTTCAATTTAAGCCTCACAAACAGCTTCCCTCAAAATAAGTCTCCAAACTAGCTTCCCAATTTAAATAATCACGTGCATGCATATTTCCAAAAAAGAAATAAAAAACGTCTATTTTGATTCCTCCACTGTTTAAGTCAAGCTATGCACCGATTGGTCCTCTAATCTGCCTCGTGTTGCATGTTCTACAAGTCCAGCATCATGAAAGGGGTTCATCTTCTATATCATCACTCTCATCCTCAATACCAATCTGATATGATCTCAATAGCAATTTAAACATGATTAACATTGTAATCATTGTTATGTCATTATGAGGACTGCTAAATTGGATTGTGCCACATCATGAACAAAAAAGCTAAGCTGACATGTTTGATTATGGCTTTTCTAGGCGTGGCATTGAGAAAACTATGTGGTGGACGCTATCGAAGCCCACGACCTCCTCCTTCCCAAACACACCGAGCCATCACCATTAGGCACCACTTGTCACACAAAATAAGAGTCTGAGTTGCTAATGTATGTTTAAACTTTATATACAGGACATGGTGAAAGGGGTACTCTTAAAGTCTCATGCATTCTATTCTAAAATAAGAGCGTTTTTATCCTACTAGTCAAAAAAGCTAAGTTGACATGATAATTGTTAAGGAATTGGAAGGTGCCCAGTAGCTTATATACATATGATTAAGCTTGTACTTAAGTCACGTGGAACACTTGGGATCGTAACACTTTTTTCGCCTTTTGGCTAAGAATACTGAATTTATACCCTAATTCAAGGATGTGGTGGTTGAGTAGTCTATTAGTATCGGATTAAGCAATTCAATTTATTGTTGCAGTTTCTAGATTGGGGTTTTTCCCTTGCCCTAAGGGGATTTGAGGGAGATCTGCTTTGCCCACTTTTACTTTCTCCAGTTGGAGAGGCATTAAGCAGTCTTATTGTGTGGAGAAAAGGAGTTGATTGCAGTTTGAAAGATTCACTCCTTGTGCAATGGTGGGTAGAAAAGGAGTTGATTGCAGTTTTAATAGGTAACATTTTTTTAAAACTAGCCATGAGATTTGTAAACACTCGGACCAAAGACTTTAACTCAAAGCCTTGCACACAGCTCCTCCAGCCCATGCCATACTGTCTAAATTGGATGGTTATAGTTTGCTTGCCATGAAATGAAAAAGCTTAATTGGACCCATTGGGCCGCTCATTCTAAAAGCCCATGGGCGTGTAGTATATTGTGTGGATAAAATATGAATGTAATACCATGCACTTATTTCCCTAGGATCCTATGGGTGATTTTTTTTTTTTTTTTTTTTAAGCGATAACAAATAATTTTGTATTTTAAAGCTCTATGCCTAACCATACAATTATGAGTAAATTTTAAATATGTTAAATGTTTAACTCTAGATAATAAGTAGGTCTTAAATGCTAAAATTTCATTTGTAATTCATTCCATGCTATTTGCATGAAAGTTTATAATTTTTTAATTCTTTTTCTATAAAACAGATGCATGTTAATATGGAGATATGAAATAAATTCTACTCTATCTAGATTTCATTTTGAATAAAAACGATTAGGAATTAGGATGACTATATATATATTTGGCGTTTCAAAAGTATTTAAATAAATTTTCCATATGGGAGTTTCTCCATGCCATTAGATGGAGTCATTCAATGGATGGAGTCCATAACACTTGGCATTATTTTAAATGGGTTTGGGAATATTTTCTTCATATTGGTTTGAAAGAAATTTATGTCCTTCCATAAAAACCAATTGCATATTTGGAGACATGTATTTAATTCTTTGCTCCTTTGAATTGATTTTGAATTGTACATGAAAATGGCTAAATTCATTAGTGAAATCTGTAATGAGTGTGATTCATATTCTAATTATTATATTTCCTTATTATGTTTTAGTGTCTTACATATATATATACCTCACTACGGCTTTCGATCGATATCGATCATCTGTGAGACAATTGGCTTAACAAGTTCTATGGGTTTGTTTATGTTAGTAATTCTTGGTGTTACTTTTATCTGCTGTGTAGTGGATGGAGGAAGAATTAGCATGTTCGATGAGCCACAGGTACTCAAATACCTATGAAAAACACATGATGAAAAAAAAAAAAAAAAAACAGTTGAGAAACATTCAATTCCATAGTACAAAACATAGAAACTTTAACTTGCATGATTGATGTTATAGTGTGTGATTAATAAGAAAACTATTATTAGATCTTTGCTGTTTTAATGTGCAGTCGGGTGATGTTGGTGAGGTCGATTGTGTAGATATGTATAGGCAGCCCGCATTTGATCATCATCTGCTTAAGAATCACAAAATTCAGGTAATTAATTACAAATCATATTCTTTCAACATTCCTTTTTTTTGGGGGGGGGGGGGGGGGGGGGGAGGAAGGGGGTCTCCTTCACAAAATTGATCATAATTTACAAAATTATGCAGATGAACCCAAGTTTCTCAACAAGAAGGAAGACAAATGAAGTTTTCTTAAAAAGCCAACTTGTGGGTTTCCGTTGCCCACAAGGAATGGTACCGATACGAAGACCTAAAACTGGTTTGAAGTCTTTCTCAAAATCTCATGGTGGAAGCCTTCACACATTTGCAACAAAACTTCCTGGCGAATATGTAAGTTTCTACATATATGTATACTTCTCTTGAGTTTTATGATATGCATGTACATTAACAATCCTCCAAAGGAGAAGAGGCCAGGATGCTTTAATTTAAGTCATGGTTTTATCTATCATATTCAATAAAACTTCATAAATTATATGCACGCCACTGTAGATTATCATATTCAATAAAAGTTCATTATCATATGATATGTATCCAATGCATAAATTAATTATATTCAAATCATCATAACATCAATTTCTTGACTTAGTCTGTAGGTATTGATACATCGGAGGTTGGGACTTACCATGGAGCAAAAGCAGTAATCACGATTAATAATCCACGTGTGGAAGTGGGCCAATACAGTAAAGCTCAAATATGGGTTCGAAATGGACCTGAAACTGAAACAAACAGCATAGAAGTTGGATGGGCAGTAAGTCAACAATCATTTATATATATAGATATTCTTCTTCTCATTTACACCTTATGATATATTGTTATTTATATATGTATAGGTGCATCCTGAATTATATGGTGACAATCGCACACGACTTACTGCATATTGGACTGTAAGAATAGATCGATTTCTTGTTCCAATACCTTTTGTGTGATCTTATGAAAGATACCCTTAATTAAATCCATTTGAACATGATATCAACAGGCAGATGGGTTTCAAAAAACTGGCTGTTACAATACAGAATGTCCAGGTTTTGTACAAGTACATAACGAATATCACCTTGGTGGATATTTTGCTAATATTTCTGTCTTTGATGGACCGCAATACGGTTTTAAAATGACCATTATTCAGGTAAATTTTTTTTTTTTTGTGTGTACAAAGTAGTAACAAGCTTAAAAATTAATGTCCAAAATTGATTGAAGTAGTATTAATTTCTTGGTCTCTGGTTTTGGTAGGATCAAGAAACCGGAAATTGGTGGTTGATGGATGATGATGATTACAAATATGGATACTGGCCAAAGGAGATATTCACTCATTTGGCTACTGGAGCATCTTATCTTCGATATGGTGGAGCAACATTTTCCCCTTCTAATATACAAACTCCAGTACCAATGGGGAATGGTAATATTCCTGACATCAAAGCCGATGAAGCGGGTACTTTTACATTTGTTCTAATTGTGAACGCGGATTACCAAATTGCTGAGCTCAGTAACAAAATTGATGGTCATTTCTTTGATTATGGTCCAAATTGTTACGGTATTGTAGATTGGTTTGATGGCCAGGATCCAAATACAACCGGGCATGCCTTCACCTATGGGGGTCCTGGTGGGCCATGCCAGGATTGATTTTTTTTTTTTTTTTCTTTGCAATGTTCTCATCAATTAATGTTGGTTGGGTTGAATAATAATAAGATGAAGTTATATCTATTGAGATATCAAGAGAAAAAATATCATTTAAAAAGATGAAAAACTCATATTCCAACTTTTCAATCTTTCCTTTTCAAATTGGTGGTTCACGAAATTTTCATCAAGTTCATTGAAAATTTCACAAGGAAGTCATAAGATAATATCTTATGTTTCATCAATAAATCATTAAACGCCACAATAACAAACATGCATGAATACATTGAATAGAGAAGAGGAACATAGACTTATCTGACACCCCTGAAGGGGGCAAAACCCGATTTGGTGTCTGTAAATCTCTGACAACTGAATTTATAACTGTACAGATTCGTTCCCACATACGGCAGCGCCAAACCACTGTCAAAGTGTTAGAACAATTTAATTCTCAGAGAATCTCAGAGTATAAAATGATATTTCAAGATGTTTTTGTACCCTGTGTATGAGCCTATTTATAGGTTGAAGAGTTGAGGTAAACTTTGACTAGTTCTTCTTATTTGAGTTGAATTGGAATTGAGAATTGTAGTTAGACTTGGGATCCTACTCCAATGTAGACTTTGAGTAGGACTCTGTGACCAGATTATTCTAATAGTGCCCCACTTGAATTGTACCTCTTGCTATTTAACTAATAACTTTGTGCCCCTGTCATTGGCTCTAAGGCCCAAAATTTGAAGAACTTGTAGTGTAATTTTATTTCTAACAATATTCATGACTTGATTCTCTAGTGCTAGCAATCCACTAATGGGCCACACTAATAAACTAATCCAATGGAAGCCCAATATTCAAGAAAGTGTATGTTAACACATGCATAGTGATAGGTTCTTATGGAAAATGTCTATTCATTAAAAAAACATATACAACCATTAAAAGGGTTGTCTCTGTTGTTTAAGAGTTGTATTTGTTGGGAACGGGCCGGGGCATCACTACATTTATTAAAGGGTACACTAATGCATAGCTTGGTCCATCATTTTGCTATGATCATTTTCTCAATTCTCCCATGTGATAATCCTTCAATACAGAATTTTTCATCTTTATGTACTTCTTTGTTTTTGTTTTTTGTTTTTTGTTTTTTTGTTTTTGTTTCTGTTTTTGTTTTTTTTTCAATAAAAACTCAAAAACTTCTCATTAAACGTTAAAATCAAGACTGAGCAAGTTACTCGAGTCTTACAATATCAGCAATACAACCCGAGGTGTCATCCTACCAAGTTCCATCCATGACATAATTAATTTGTGGCCTCCTTTGAAAACAATGGGCAGCCCTATTTGCATCTCTACCCACATGCCCACACTTCCATTATGAAAAAGAATTAAGCACAACCCCTGTATCATCCACAATATGCCCAAAACTACCCACTAAAGGGTTAGTTGAGACCAAAGCATCAATGACGACCACTTGTGAATCGCTTTCATGATAAATGTTTTGAGCACCCAAAGCTTGACACAGTGATACTCCATAAAAAATTGCCACAGCTTCAGCTGGTGTGGGATCCTAACAACCCCTCATGGTGAAACTTCTTGCTGCACACACATTCCCTTCATCATCCCGAACAACTATCCCAATACCTATACGTCCCCCTTATTGGTCCAAAGCTGCGTTACAATTTACCTTCAACCAACCCTCCTCAAGTCTAGACCATATCATCAGATAAACTCTCGGCAAAGGCCTCGAGGCTTCTTCCACATGCTGCACAGGATGAAACTCTTCGATACTTGAAGTGGCAGCCCGCACCAGATCATTAGGATGAGAGAAAGTTCCCTCATGAATGAAAGCATTTCGACGGAACCAAATCTTATGCGTTGTCTCAACAAAATGAATAAATTCCTTCTCTATAAATATACCTTCAGCCAGATGCAGAAAGTTTTCTCCCATAATTGACTTTTTCTGAAAAATTCTCAAGCTAACCCCCCACACGTCCATGGCCGATAGACAAGTCCATAGAATATGTACTATAGTTTCAGCTTCTCTACCACATATATATAGGACACAAAATATCTTGAATTATTTTCCGCCTCACCAAATTTTCTTTTGTAGGTAAAAGGTCCTCCACATAAAGTTCTTAACCAAATTATGTATATTTAGCTTCCAAATTTCTTTCCACAAGCTACTATCTCCCACCCTTGACGAACATTCAGCCTGGAAACTATTTTCTTTCTCTTTTGCCATATGGTAAGCACTACTAACCGAGAAAAGATCTAAAGGTGAAATTCTCATAATATTCACCTTGCCAATCATTTTCCTCCCTTGTGAAATCCTTTCAAAAGCACTTTTTCCCACGTCTTATTATCATTTCTTTTGGGGGGAGGGGGGAGCCTAAAGTTTTATTTTATTTTAGAATACATCTTAATTTTTTTTTTTTTGGCTATTTTCCTTTTATCTCCTAAGGTGATATAGCTTAAAATTATAATTAGATTTATAATTAATCATTATTAAATTTTGATTAAATGGTAATTTTAAAAGTCACATCACCCTTAAAGGAATAAAAATAAGAAATAAGTCTTACTTAAAGCATTACTTATGTGATGATGCATAATTATTTTATGTCTAGCATGTCTCAACGCTCAAAACTCAAATCCTAGAAAAGATATAGCGTATAGTCCACATATGCCTCGTATAATGAAGAGCATTAATGTTATACTTTACACCATAGTGATATTATTTTGATTTAACATGAGCTAATGGTTGTTGAATTTTATTATTATTATTTTTTTAACAAGGGCTACTAACCCATAAATGTCATGTCAGTATAGTATTAGTATGAATGTATGATTGTGGTGTGAAGAATAATATTTCTCTATAGACAGAAATTTCCTACAAACCAGTTTGAAAGAAATTTGTGTTCACGAAAATATTAGTTTATTAGGTGGATTAATTAGTAAATCTCATTCCCATGGGCCATATTTGCATTTGCCAAGATATCCAATATTAATTGACTGAATTATTTAATATGATTAGGTTACTTAGAACACATACTTCATTGTTTAATATTATCCTTTTTTTTTTTTTTTTTTCTCTAAATGTTCAATATTTATAAGCAAGAATGGTTATCTTGACCTCAGGTATTCTGTGATCTCTCTGTGTTTCCGTTTATGTCAGAACCATAATGCTTGATCTTGTCCTCCGGCTTGTAGATGAGGATATGGTTAGGGTTATGGTTTTCTCCATCAATGAATGGTCTATCATTTTGATTATCAATGCAATTAGCTGTTAAGCCTGAAGGGACCACATAGGCATTCTATGAGTACACAAGTGCAATGCTTGAGGCATGTCTTTCTTGTTGCAGATTCTCCACTCTTGTATATGTCTGTATTAGGGTTCATCTTATAGTAGTTGTTATATTGTTGAATTTGACTTTATCTATCAATAAAATAAAATAAAATTATATATAAAATAAAATTATATATATATATATATATATATATATATATATATATATATATATTGTTGAATTGACTTCCATGGCATTTTGGTGTTGATCATATCCTCATATATAGGGTTAAAGTATATTGGCAATATACAGTTGTTTATGTTTGAGATTGTTGATGAAACAGAAGCAGAGAAAGTAGCTGGTAATGAAGGCCACATCCAAAGGAGACATGATTAATTGGTGGTTTCTCTTTGGATCAATTTGTAATATTGGTTACATTAGGGGAAGGCAAACCATATCTAGTTTTCAACAGCTAGCACACACCCGATGGAGTCTTTCTAGAAATGCTCCTTGTGGAATTCAAACTTGGCTGGGCCTTTTTGATTGAACTCATTGCAGAGCTTGTTGAGTTCTTTAGCCAAAACCGGTGCCCCACAGTAGAATACCCCTGAATTGATCCAATTCACCAAAACCACAAAGTGTTAAATATTAGCATTGGAAGATATATCTGAATTCAGCCAATATTCTTTTTTTCTTTTAATTTTATGGGCTCATGGACATTTTTTCTCACCAATTCTTGCACCAATGTACTTGGAACACATCATGGAGAAAACTTTCTTCCATTTAGGCCTTCCAAAATGCGTTCGAACCTGATGATATAATATAGGAAACATAAATTGTTATATTCACAATTTCTTATTATTTTTAACATTTAAAATAAATGACGACTTAACATAGTATTAGAGTTAAAGTTTTGAGTTTAATCTCGAATTGAAATTAAAATAGTCCACCTGAAGATAGTGTTAAAATATTAATTAAATTCTACATTTACTATGAAATTAATAAGTAGTAAATTATCAAAGAGTTTTAAGTATGTACCCTAGTGCCTGAAACAATGTCCACACCATTTTTAGCATGGTTGAGTGCTTGCAGCATGCTAATGAGGGCCGATCGGGCGTCTCCTTCCTCATACACACTAGTCAGGTAGTTGTGCATCTCAATGACACCCTAATTATTGACAATTAGTACTGAAATTTCAACCAAAAAAAATATATATATATATATATGATGCCAGAGAACATTCGCTTTTACCTTTTGATCAAGAGCATCAACTTCATCAATGACCCCTTTAAACCAATCAAAGGAGCCTTGCTCCCTCGTTACCCAGTAGAAGTAAGCAGTGACATCCGAGATTGAATCCTGATGTCATAAATGTAATTAATTAAGTATTTTGCAGTTTAAATTAAAAGTTGATTGACAATATAAAACAAGTTACTTACTGCTGCCTCCTCCATTTTGATAATGTTGTTGAGCAAATCTTTGAGAATACTGATAAAAGGTGTTGCTCCAATCCCCATACCAACAAGTAGCAAGACATCATACTTCCGGTAGTCTTGTGCTGGGGCACCATAAGGTCCGTCGATTAAGAGCTTCGGCCAACTTTTATCTCCACAGAGGAATTTATTCACATATTAAATAATGTATCACTAATTCTAATTAATGAGATTATGGAGGGAATTTCCATTAGAAAGCACTAGAACAAAAATGTACCCTTCCTGGGTTGTTTCGTCAACCCTGCGAATCCCAGTACTATTTCCGGCCATAGGAATGGCTTGAGAGAATACCCGCATAAGATCTTGTGTCCAATCACCTAGCTGCCTAATGTGAACACTCAGGTAGTCATCTCCGGGGGCAGATGTAATGGAATATGGATGCCTGCATGTGATACATAAAATCATCATCATGCCATATTACCATATATAAAGGATGAAGATAAATTCTAGTGCCCCAAGATTTTAAATATTACCATTGAAATCTCGAAAGAGTGGGACATTGGATTAACAAGTATTGCCCGCTCTTGTATTTAAACCGGGGTGGCTTAGACATCTTCAACATCAGAACGTTTCCCGGATATATGGCAACCTAAACAATTTACAATTCAAGTTAAAAGTAAATAAATAAAAAATTAAAGAGAGCAATCATGATCAATTAATTAAGATGAGAAAACAACCTAGAGAGAGTATACATATTGCACATGCACTAGTTCAAGGTGAGTGAGTTGTGGTTAAAAAAAATTATTCTCACCTCCAGAAGACGGACAAGATGGGACGCAGACCGAAAGAACCTCAAGGCCCTTTCTCCAGCATATACTAAAACAGGAACTGCAAGATACATCCATGTCTGCATGCATGAATTCAATGTGTCAGCTAAGCTAATATTGATGTATTAAATATCCCTTGAAAAGACATATATATGTATATATATGAAAAAATAAATAAATATACCGTCTTCAGGTACCACTTGTGCGCCATATACAGGAATGTGCCGTGTACAATGAACAAGATATAAACCGCAACGAATAGGTGGTGCGAATACCAGAAGGCATTGAAACCAGTGAACCTATCAAAGGGCTTGGGCAGCTTGATAAGGCTCCGTCTGAACCATCTTGTTGCAAGTGTAAATGCAACCGCCATCAACACCACCATTGCAATTCCCGTCTGCGCTTCTATCCCTTTGATCAGCCTCGTGTAGCTGGGTTTATCTACCCCGAAGTCAAGCTTTGTAAGTATTGTCGCATATTTTTTCTGAGGCAAGTTGGAAAGCCTAGGAAAGTCACAGGTAAGGTGACTTCCGGCATGGAGAATGATGCCAATAACAATAGCTGCAGCGATGGTCTGCACAGAGCATATATCGCAGTTAGTTTATATAGAGAAAAGTGAAAATTAGGTTAAACGACTGGGGGTTGATGCATACATTAATATAAATGTGTATACCTTGTGAAAATTGATGTTGTCGTCAAAAGGAATCACGTAGGCTAGAATTGTGGATCTGAGCCAAGTGATTGTACTCCTACAGACGGGCAACAGAATGAGGGCCATGTTGAACTTGAGGGTCTCAGCAGCACCCTTGGCTGTGAGCACACAGTAACCCATGACTTTGAACGCATCTTTGCTTTTGTACTGATAAAATTTCCACGTGAAGAGCCAAATCATGGTAATAAGCCACAAGCTCAACACGAAGATTCTCCTCCAATTTCTTTGTAAAACATCTATTAGCAGCTTCTGGCGGCTCAAGGCTTGGGTGCTGTAATTTAGCGCAGGACTAAATTGATCAAGGAACGTACCCTGCTGTAATAGCATCGCCTCTAGTTGCCAAAGCTGCATATATATTATCGTCAACCACAACGTATTAGGATTCGTGATGTCAAGAAAGAATCTATATATTGCAATTGTGTGTTAATCTCAAAATAAGTGTATATGATAAGGTAAGATTTGGGAATGTAATGAAAAATGTCATGGTTCATGATAAGAAAGTTAGAGAAATATGTACCCACCTCTATGTAACCAATTTTTTCTTGGTCCAACTCTTCCATCACAAGCGCTGCATATTCCTCTGCTTGTTCCTTCACTCTCCGTAGCTTGTTTGTAGATGCGCTCAGCATGATGATCTAGATCATTAAAGAACATTTTTCATTAAAAATCAAATTTAAAACAAGTAAAATAAGCTCTCGATCGATCTTGTTGTTTGGGTAGAAACCTACCTCTTTAATTTCATCCTCTGTGACACGACCATCTTCATTCTTGTCCACCCTGCAAAATTAAATTAAAGAAGCTTCTTCAGGTCCTTCACATGCAAACTATACAAACACTGTACAAACCATTATATTAAAAACAAGTATTTATCATTTACTTAATTCTTATTAACTTCTAGGATTTAATAGGCAATTACGTACAGCAACTAAATTATCTTGTTATCTAACTAAATTTTCTCATGAGCGTGGTATTGATAGTACTGCTGGCTGAAAGATTATGTTTAATTTACAATGATCTAACAACCTTTAGAGAATAGTTCATTAATTATGTACGTACATTTGGAAGAAGACCTGGAGCCGTGAATCAAAGCTTTCATCCGCGATTTGCAACCAGAAGTCGTGCAGCTCATCTCGGTTGATCTTGTCAAGCCCTCGTCTATGACTCAAGGCATCGAACATTTCTAACCCAAAGTCCTTGGAATCTTCCATTTCTGTAAAAATAAAAATAAAATAAATAAATAAAAAACACAAATATCAGAAACGACGAAAAAAAGAATGTACTCCTTGGAATCTTACATTTTTTTATTTAAAAAAAATAAATAAATAAATAGCGACAACAAAAAAAAAAACGCTTTACCTATGCACCTCGCAAAGTCAGTGCGGTCGAGAAATCCGTCTCTAGCGAGGACATCGAAGTTGCTATGGACTTGATCCCATGCATCCACAGCATCTTGGGTTTTGGTGCTTATAAATCTGAGACCGCGTAGGGCTCTCTGAGCACCGGATCGATTTTGATTAAGTCGAGCCAGCTGTCGTCTCTGAGCACGACCCTCCAGTGCCAAGGCGTAGTTGTTATCGGCTCCAGCACTGGTTTGAGCCACTGCTGAGGTCATCGAAATGGACGACGCGTGGTTGTGGCTCCACGAGAACTGCCGCACCAACTCAGCCTGGAGCTCCTCGGAGAAGTGTTGGAGCTTGCTTAACGAGCCCTCCCTAATTGAAGCAGGTGCTGACATTGAAAGCCTCTCCTGAACTATGTATCCTTCATCATCAACATTGATCACCGCCTCCGGCTCTAAGCTTGGCATCACCATTCTGTTGTAACTCATGACACGTGAAATTGTTCAAGCCTATGCAGATAACTCAGCTCTGTTCTTCAACGACTTCAAGACTTCTGTGTTGAAAATGGGTAAATTAACATGCATGTAGGATGCTTTATGCATACCATAGTTGGTACTTAAAGAAGCTAGTATTAATGAAATAGATGCTTAATTACCTACTTCTTCTGACAATGAAATTAGCTAGCTATTAGTACTGCGTTATTAGAGAGTGAGAGAGAGATTCAGCCAAGTTAAGAGTACATATATAGGCAGGCAGTAGATTGAGATTCGATAAAAGAGTGGGGTTTCGCGGTTAAGACACATATATAGATGATAGATGGCTCATGAGGCAGGCGGCATATATGTTCAAAATCTGAATAGCTAATAAAATTATGGGAAGGCTTTTGGCTTTCGGAGAAAAATAAGAAATCTCTTTGAATACAATTAAACCGAACTAGGGGATATGTTAATGTAACAATTTAAATTTTGACAGTGTATCTGAAAATGCGATGATAATTTAGTGACCGGCCGGTAAACCATAGTGGCATGGAACAAGTTAACCGAGAAGAAAAGAAAATAATAATACTAAAAATCACTTTTTATTTTATTTTATCATGGTCGATCTCCACTTTTATAGTGAGACAATTATGTCAATCATCCATGGACCAACGTAGTGAAATAATGATCAAATAAGCATTAATACACATGGACAAAAACGACAGATCATCACTATAAAAGACACCTGGCAGTTGCTTTTTTTTTTTTTTAAAAAAAAAAAATGTAGATTAATTAAGCAGTGCATATTATCTAGTGTAACTTTAAAGATAGCCTTCAAGAATCAGATTCTGTTCATCTTTCTATGCTCTTGTCTAGATGATTTTCAAACAAGAAACTCATTGACATTTGAACTCAGTATATATATAACATATGAGTGTGAAATTTAAAAATTTTGGGAATGAAAGAACCACAAAAACAAAGGTCATGTTAGAATGGCTGTCTAAAATATAATATTTTCCTTACCGCATCGGAGAAATATGGGCAACCTATCAAAGTCTTGGGAGACATTAGGTCAGGGTGGTCCTCAGTTCCTTCATTACTGCATCTCAAAGTTCCTCTGCATTGTACTCTACACCGAAGCATCTCACAACCTCCATTTTTGGGCTCATCAGATACACGTTGTGGGAAGAGTCAACAAGATAATCATCTCCCTCCTCTTCTACCTTCTTAAAATAGACGCGGTACTCCTGGGCAAATCTGCCTAATAGCTGATACTGCAGGTCCCGTTAATCCTGCTATTCTTGAGTCAAACTCTGCAATCAATAAAAGGGATGGAAAAAAAATGCAGGAGGCAGTTGCATTGTTAGGAAGCAGTCCAAGCTAGGGCATTAGTAATTTATAGCATAATAAAAGTAATACCTAACCAATGCAAGTAGATTGATTTTCCCTTGGTTTTAACGATCGTTAGCCTTTTTGATTCAAGAAACCCTAATCAGTGTGGTTAGATTATTATTTATTTTTTTTGTTCTTTATTCTTAATTTGGCTTCGAAAATCACCTACGACTTTCCATTTTTGGCAACCCATGTGATGTCAGGCAACTTATCATGTCAGGCAGTAGGTAAGGATCTGCTACGCATTGTTATTGTAATTTGTCTTTATTTTATTATCCTCCTTAGAAAAGAAGAAAAAGAAAGGCAACAGTTTTGAGAAGCAGCGTTTCAGAGATTTACCAGACGCATGGAAGTTCCCTCCCCCTCACCCGGAGTCGGAGACTTTGGAGGAAAAGCAGAAATATTGCCTCATTCCGTATACAAAATGCACGAGCAAAATAACCTTTTCCTTCCGATATTTTGGGGAATCTTTGCCTCCCTCGTCGTCATTTTCTTCCTGTTGGTCCAGTATTTCCACTGTCGTCGCCGTCAAGCCAACCACAACCGAGTGGAGGAGGTAGAAATGCAACAGGCGGTTAATGGTGCCGTTGATCCTGATTTACTGTCGAAGGTCATTTACCACCCTGGCGGCTCCGATATACCCTTCCAACAGGACACGTGTACGTTGTGCCTGTGCAACTATGATGACGGGGACGAGCTTACTTTGCTTAGCTCTTGCGGCCATGCCTACCACAACGGGTGCATAGCAGAGCACTTTTCCAGGAACACAACATGTCCCGTTTGCCGTAAGTCTGTCTCACTTGTACTTGTGGGGTCTCATAATTAACCATTCCAAATTCCCAAGGTTTTTTTTTTTTTTTTTTTTTTGGTTTGGTTTATCAGACGTTTTGGTTTGGTTTATCTATTAATGCATGCTAATATATATACTAGACGATGTCTGTTCTTTTTTTTTTTTTAATATATATATATATATATATATATATATATATATATATATATATATATAAAAATCACACAAATAGATCGATCTAGATAAAAGCATCTCCACATGTAAGCTAAGCCACATTATAATCTGCTGCATCATAGTAAATTCTCGGAGCTCATCACAAGTAAGAGCTTGAATAAAGATTGAAAGAACTTATGAAAGTGAAAAAAAAAAATAATAATGGTAAAGCCGTAAAGGTACGTAACCCATTATTTTTCCCGATTTCTTTTTCAAACTCCTGTACGTCACCCTTAAGGGTAAAGGTAAACCATGCCTTTCTTGAGTTCTTGTGGGCCCCTTCTCAATTTAATGCTTCCTATAATCCGCATATTTTTAGCCAGAGAGAAATAATGAGGAATTATTTTTGGGAGGAAATAGTTGGCCGGTGCACCCACCGGTGTCGTCAGGTTGTTTGAGAATCAAGGTTACGGGTGAATGACCAAAAGGTAACTCCAGGAGCATTTTCTAACACTTAAACATAAATGTAATTTTAAAATTTTAATAATTATAAAATTTATAATTAATTATGTATTACTTAGTTTATATATATATAACAAAAATCCCAATTAATGGCTCCTAGCTAGCTAGTACAGAGTACGATAAGTTCAACCAGTGAGAAGATGCACCACTGTAGTTCAACTGTAGTAAAATATCTTAGTTTATTTTAAGATATAGATGCTTATATCAAAAGCTTTGGAGTTCAACCGCATTCAAAAGCCCCAACATCCACAAACAATTCCCTTTGTAAACACAAGATTTTGATGTCTCAATGGACTAAAATTCCAAATTGATCCAATTTAGAGCAACTAGCTTGCTAGATGCAACCTTCTTAGGAGCGAGGCAGTCGCATTAATTGTTTAAGAAGCGATCTAGCTACAACTTTCCTTTTTTGGGCAACTGATCACGTGACAACATTAACCCTCTGCAAACTTAACTAGACACCACCAACTTTTACCGAAGAGAAATAATGAAAAATTGTTTTGGGATGAAAAAGGTGGCCGGTGCACCCACTGGGCCGGTGTCGTCAAGTTATTTGAGAATCAAGGTGACGTGGAAATGACCAAAAGGCAACTCCTGAAGCTGATCATGGATTTGAACAAAGGTGACTAGGATCGAGCTCAGCCGCTTGATCCTGGAAGAATGCCTGAAGTCATATTAATGCTATTGTGTGTGCTTATGATTCTGTGGTTAATGAACCATCCTGACCATCATCTGCCCGTTTATAGAGATCGATACATAAAAGAGTGCGTGCATGCATGGTGACAAAGGTGTGACATCATCGGTGGAGTCACCCTTTGTGTTGTGGTTAATTGTCTTTGCCTCTGTTATTTTGGGAATAAGATTTTATTATTTTAAATAAAAATAAAAATAAAAATAATAAAAAAATATTTTAAAAAAACTAAGGGTGGCCGGCCAGCCCAATGTGGGTGGCCAGACCACCCTTGTTGGCCTGGGTTGACTTCGGCCACCCCATTAATTTTTTTTTAGTTTGGCCCAACGGGGTGGTCCGGCCACCCCTTAGGGCCAAACAATTTTTTATTTTTATTTTTAGTTTGGCCTTTGTGGGTGGCAGGACTAGCCCCATGGGCCATGGGGTGGCTTCGACCACCCCAGACTGGCCGGTTTGGGGTGGTCGAAGCCACCCTAGACCAATAGGGGTGGTCTAGCCAACCCCTATGGGCTGGCCGGCCACCCTTAGTTTTTTTAAAATATTTTCTAATTTTTTATTTTTTTTAATCTAAAATGGTATTTTATTATTATTTTTTGTTTGTGGACATGTGTTTTATTTATGACTTTAGAATTTTTTTAAAAAAAATCTTAATCATAAACTGGATATTCTCCTATTCAAAATAAATTAAAAATATTCAAAATGAACTGAAGATGATCATATCTCATACTTTTGCGGCCATGTCATTAATTCCCACGAGCTGCTTTGCTTTTGGCTTGTATTACTTATTATTTATTTTTTATTCTTTGGTTTAAAAGAACAAATGTCACCTGCTACGACTTTCCGTTTTTGGCAACCAAACAAAAGGGTACGAGCTAGGGACCACATACACCTGGCCAGCTGGTGGTTGGTCATGCGAGCAAAAATGCATGTGTTTAATTAGAAAACAACCACTTTTAATTTGTAGCTTATTAATCTTAATTAGTACGTAAGACCATATATAGAGTACCCTAAGTCATGTATATATATATATCTTCACGTAATTGATTAGATTAGAACAAGATTATTCGGTGCATGGGTAATTGATCGATGAGAAGAAGAAGGTGGTGTACCCTTCATGTTTTAGTGGGTGATTGATCATGATCAAAATAGGATCATGCCACTATATATATATATATATATATATATATATATAGCTTTCAACCAAACAATTAATAATATGAAAAGAAATGCGATCTAGTCGTTTAATTAGTTCTGGGCAATTTGAATTTGTAACATCATATATATATATATAATGAGTGCACCTGGGCTGGGCACCCCGGTTGATTTTTTTTAGCTCATGAATAGTGCCATTTTTGAAAACCATCAATCGGTGCAAATATTTTTTTTTTTTTTTTTTGAGAAAATCGGTGCAAATAATTAAGAGTACAGTGCATGTACCTAGCTCCCTGTTTCTGTTGAGGATAGTTTGGTAATTATAAGAACAAACTTAACTTCAAACTAGAATAAAAAAAATTATGATTCTTTATGATGCTACATAAAATAATTAAGTCCATTAATTCGCTTTCAATGTTTTGTTTGTTTATCAACCGTGCAATTTCAAATGAAAAAAAATCATATAATTAATTAGGGCAGGGGTTTTGTTTTGTCAGATTCTGCTAGTCATTTTTTCTTGTAGTATTATCTCTTAATTTGTAATTTTTTTTGTCCCCTTGAGTTGAGTTATATATATACCTAGCTAATACCTGGCGAGTCTTTAATTAGGAATCATATATATAGTACATTAATTGAAAAAGAAAGAAATTAGGCTGGATTTCAAGGGATGCAAAGCTACCTACCTTACTTATGTGTCCTTTCAAAAAGGATTTTTCTTCTTTTTTTTTTTTGGTAATTGTTAATTTTTCTGTTCTTTCTGCATTTTGTAATTGGGAAATGCAAGGTGTTCTTCTAGTGTTCTCCTGGTGTTCTCTCAATTGTGATGTGGCTTTTAAAATTATCGTTGAATTTGAGATTATCATTATTGACTTTTAATCAAGGGAAATGCTAGGTGTTATTCTAATGTTCTCCTAGTGTCATCCCTAACGTGACTTTTAAAATTATCGTTGAATTTAAAATTATTATTATTGACTTTTAATCTAGGAAAATGTTAGGTGTTCTTCTAGTGTTCTCCTGTTGTCCTCTCAATTGTGATGTGGCTTTGAAAATCACCAATAGATTAAAAGTCAATAATAATAATCTCAAATTCAACGATAATTTTAAAAGCCACATCATAGTTGTGAGAATACCAGGAGAACACTAGAAGAACACATAGCATTTCTCTTTAATCTATTGGTGATTTTAAAAGCCACATCACAGTTGGGAGAACACCAGAAGAACACCTAGCATTTCCCTTTGTAATTTATACATCACTCGTCTGCCACGTAGACACATTGATGCAGAAAGGTTAGGTCCTCTTAATTTTGTATTTTGTAGTTTTTACTTAGGTAAAGTTCACTTAACCCCCTCAAACTAATACCCTAATGACAATTTACTCCCCAAATTATCAATTGCGACAATTTACCCCCCAAACTACCAAAACAATTACAATATACCCCAAATTTTAACAAAATGACGAAATTATCCTAACTAAAATAAAAACAAAAATACTAAAATTTAATTTAATTTAATTTTTTTTCAAATTTTTAAAAGTATTTTTGTCTTATTGAAAATTCTATAGGGGTAATTTCGTCATTTTGCTAACATTGGGGGTTACATTGTCATTGTTTTGGTAGTTTGTGGGGTAAATTGTTGTAATTGATAGTTTGGGGCGGGGGTAGATTGTCATTGAGATAATAATTTGAGAGGGTTAAGTGGACTCTATCCTTTCTACTTTTTAATCAGACTTTCTTTTCAAGGAAGAAAATGCATAATTAATGATCCGGACCAATATTACAACTAAGATACACTGGTGGCATATATATATATATATATATATTGGGAATAATGTTAAATCACTCTATCGTTATTTCCAAAGCTTAAGTTAATAAAAACTAATTGATTTAATTATTAATAATAACTTATACTCTGTAACTCTAAGCAGGAAATATAAGCGCTTGGATTTCAAAGTTGATCGTGAATCTTAATTTATAACAATATAGTACCTATTACCTAATTATATTGGTGGAAATGATTGAATTGTACTTGTAAGTTATTTTTATTTGGTCAAGTTTAGAGTAATTAATTTCATTTATCAACCCATTAGAATATATATGCGAAGCACATAATTAATTTGTTAATTGGCATCTGCTTCTCATATATTTAAAAAAAAAAAAAAAAAAACGAAAAATTACACTTTATCCTACATTTTTTAATTTGACCTCCAATATTTCAATTTTTATAATGCACCTTATCAAAGTTTCAAAATTTTTCAATGTGGTCCATCCGTTAACTATTTCCGTCCAATTTGATTGAAAATTGCTCATGTGCTAGGCACTTAATTGTATTTTTGTCTTAAATTTCTAAAATTGTCTCCATGTATTTTAACAAATTTCCAAAATGCCCCTAAATCAAAAAATAAAAAATAAAAATAAAAAACAATTGGGGGTGGCAGTAGCTACCCCCATTGGCCAAATGGGGGTGGCCCGGCCACCCCCTTTGGGCATGGAGGTGGCACTACAAGAATTTAGGTCTTTAGGGGCGACTTTGAGTCGACCCTAAAAGTCCTAAAGTGGACGCTGTTGACAACAGCGTCGACTTTTGGACCCTAAAGGTGTCGACGCTAATAGTCCGACCCTAATGATCAAATGTGTGATTATCAGCGTCCACTTAAAGTCGACCCTAATGATAACTTTTAGCGTCCACTTTATCGACCCTAAAAGTCACAATTTTTTGACCCTAAAGGTAATGTAAACGGAAACCATAGTCGACGCTAATGGTTAACCATTAGCGTCGACTTAAAGTGGACGCTAATGGTTAACCATTAGCGTCCACAAAATGGACCCTAATGGTCCTAAAAAATAGAAAATAAAAATTCACTATCAGCGTCCAAATCAAAGTGGACGCTGATAGTTAACCATTAGGGTCCACAAAGTGGACCCTAATGGTCCTAAAAATTTTTTTAAAAAAATTAACTATCAGCGTCCACTTAAAGTCGACCCTAATGATCACTTTTAGCGTCCACTTTATCGACCCTAAAAGTCAAAATTTTTTGACCCTAAAGGTGATGTAAACGGAAGCCATAGTTGACGCTAATGGTTAACAATTAGCGTCCACTCAAAGTGGACGCTGATAGTTAACCATTAGCGTCCACTTTGTGGACGCTAATGGTCCTAAAAAATTTAAAAAAAAATAATCTGCGATTGATCGCACAATCGTGTGTGATCGATCGCAGTACCAGAAGGTTTTTGAGATTTTGCGATCGATCGCACGTGGAGTGCGATCGATCGCAGTACCAGAAGGTGTTTGACATTTTGCGATCGATCGCACGTGTAGTGCGATCGATCGCAGTACCAGTGGGCTTTCAATAATTTGCCATCGATCGCACTCCAAGCAGACCCAGGGAACCAAATTACTTACATATGCATAAATGTGATTACATAATGAATTATTATTTTTGATAAATACCTTATAGAGCAGGGAAAAATATATAACAAGGACTCTGAGATTAGTGTCACATGTAACTCAAAATGCAAGATATCTAATGCAGTGACCCAAAACAAAATGAAATGTGACAAGCATGTTGGACCTATAGACAGAGTCAAAATGCTTATACATGATGATGTGTCTAACACACAAATTTATGATGTTTTAGGGCTGCCCTTACAAGGGATAAGAAGAGATGGTGGTGCAAATTGGAAAGATTGAACCATTTTCAGTTTATATTCCTCCTCTTTTTTCTTTTTCTTTTTAATTTCTCTTATTCAGTAAGCTCCTGGACCTAGAGAATAAAAACTTTAAAGATAAAAATGATACAAGAAGATCTTAACACGAAGTTGAGAAACTATGGATAGTATTAGTCACCAATAGGAGAACCCAAGCTGCAACAATTACCACATTGCTAACTCTGATGAGGTTTTACAAGTACAAACCTTGATAAAGAACTGGTCAACCCTAATAAGGTCAGAGTGGTTCAAATGTCAGCATCATGTATCTTCATTTCCTCCTTGAGAGCAATATCCCTCAACCTCTGCTCTAAAAACAGGTAAACTTAGTCTTCATGACAGTGATAAAGATCGTAGATTATAGAAATCATATAAGTAATCCTGCGATTGGTATTAAATACATACCTTAAGCCATGCAGAAACAGAGCATGTAAATGCCCATTTGGTAAACAATAAAAATTAAAACCACTTAATCACATTTTAATGTGCTGACCCATTTGGTAAACAATAAAAATCACCCAGCATAGTCTAGACATCTATGCACTAAGACTACTTGGGCATTGGGATATTAGAAGCTTCCCTTTGGAGGGGGAAAAAAGAAGACTACCATGGATAATGGTCTTATAGTGAAAATAGGGCCTTCAACACAGTGAAAGTACAGAACATATCATGAATAGTGGCTTAAAACTACAAAACGATACCTATCATTGCAAACACAAGCTGAAAACCATTAATACAGGCAAAGTTTAAAAGTTTAACACCTCTTGGAGAAGACTACTATCCATTAACACTACTTCACCACATTACAAACTATTCTAAATGCCCACAATCGACTTCTCTCAGTCTTCGTATATAAGAAAACCATGAAAAGAGAGAGAGAGAGAGATGAAGAAAGAGTGGGAAAGAGGGAAGGAAGAGCTACTTAATGAAGCTATTAACTTTAAAATCAATAATAATTAAATTATTACATATCAGACCTAACAAAAGTATTTACCTGAGATAAAATTTTAGCACATTCAGCCATTGAAGACAATTCTCTCCACTGTGATGCTGCATCAAAACGAGCAAGCAATCTGTTCTCCAGTTCTACACAAGGACAAACACCACTGAAAAGGATAAGAAAGCCTATGACTCCAAGCGCACACACACACTTATAAGTAAAAAGATAATATTAACTTCCAACTTAAATTTCAAAAGACCTTGTATCAAATAGCAATTATAAAACATTTGGTTTTCTAAACATTTTTAAAAGACACCGGACTTCTTAGATCTCTTATGCAGTACAATATATGATTTTGATTTTCTTGAGGAGTCAATACGTCCATTATTCTGTAAAAGTTACCCTACCATTACAATAATCCTGCAGATTAGCAACCGCAACTTCCAATCCTCTGCTAGCAGCAGCATTCCCCATAACTGGCTGTGCACCTATTCCTTGTCTTCCAATATCTTCCTCAGCAAATGACCCTAAAATCAATAGAAATAGCAAGTTGTTTACAAAGCAGTGAAAAGCATACAAGTATCACACAGATAATTCATCTATGAAGAAATAATATCGGCAACTTCTCTAACATTCTTGATATGAACTGTAGCTTGCCATAAGCATTTGAGAAATAGTTATCTCCCTACCAGAAATGAAAGACCATACTCATTTCCAACAAAGTAAAATGATAGATCATTTGTTTCTGTTTATGTTACGCAATTTTCTACTAAACATTCATTTTCCGTTAGTTTTCAGCCCTCCTCAGTCTTACAACAACTTACAAAGAGGCCGAATTTTTTTTATCTAATGCTTTTCCCAAATTTTATGTAAAACTTATGAAAAAGTTCCCCCCCCCCCCCTTTCCAACCCAACCCAAAAGCAAACCCTCAAAAAGCATGAAGTATCATGAGGTTTTTGACAAGAATGCAAACAAAGTAAGTCTCAAAATTCTTTTGGCTTTAACTGAAATGGAGCTCGCAACTAATTCTAGTAACAACAGAATGATACCTGATTCTGTCATGAAAAGCTGTTAAGTTTAGAGAGAACATCATCATGCTTATGCAAATGAATAAAAGGTCCTCATGAAAATTATGAAAAAATAACTTTATGGGTAACTAAGGCCATCTTACGCAATTTCTGTGCGCAATTGAAGCAGCCTCCGCAACACGGCTGTCATCAGAAAATAGAGGTGAAAGTTCCATTAGGTCTCCTGGGCTGCTGTTGAACTCCATCAAATACTGCAGGGATTAAATTAATAATGCAGTTAGCACGTTCTAACAAAGGATATCATAAACTAAATGATCAATTGACAATACCTTTATAAGCTCTATTGTTTGACTAGCAGTTTCTCGCTGAGCATCTGCACTCTGACAAGAAAACGCCATATAAATGAAAACATAAAATAACAAAGTTTCAATAGAGATGGTGATAAAATTGTATTAACTACAAGGATCATAAGCATATGGCAATGAAGCATGGGAAAACTCTACCTGCAAATGATCTCCGATCTTTGCAGCAGTCTGTCCAACACTTGAAATACGTGAGTCCAACCTTGCAAAGCTATCAAACAATCCATCTACACCTTTTTCCAGCTGAAAAAGAAAAGATACAGACAACCATCATTTTTTTTTTATAAGCAAAGCAAATTCATTAAAAGCACAAGGGACATATAACCATCATATGTAACTCAATTTTCAGATTCATGGGAAAACTCATTACGTGTATCACAATTCAAAGCAACACTTCAGTTAACTAACCTCAGCGAGTGTCTTGCGGTGCTTAGAATCTTGGACAGAGACCTCCTTCTTGAGATTGTTGAGTCTACCATCAACCTTCAACCAATATGAAAAGAAACAGAAAAATGAAAACCTTATCAAACCAACGATTATTTTTAGACTCTGCGTTCCATAACCTACTGTTTCAAAAACATACCTGTTTTCGAAGATCAACCAACTCCTTATAAGAATCCTTGAATAGGCCCAAGAGCTTATCCACTTCAGGAAACAAAGGGGCAGCCGATTTCGCGGCATCCCCTCTTAAATCTAGTAATTATTAGATAATTCTTCTACTCACATTATCTTCAGCATAAATAGTCGCTGGAATTTAATGACAAGATTATTTGATGAAAATTCAATGAAATTAAAGCTCTCCCCACCAATGACAACATTCACAATCTGTCAAATCCTAAAAAAGATGCATTCTCTTCTTATAATAAACCAATATTGAGACATGAAAGAAAAAACCTTAGTGAAAATAATAACATAACAACAAAGCTATGTACTAAACCATAAACCATAAAGCCCAAACTTCATTTACAACAACCAAACTCAACATGGCAGGCCCTATACGAAAGCAGGATAACCCCGACTTCCCTATAGAGGTGTGCTCCCCTTCACTAAATTAATTCCAAATAATTGCATTCACGAACCCGTCTTATAGAGCTCTTACATTCCTTCCAATTCCACACTATTCAAAAAGAACAAACCCCCAAAATTATAAGACTCTCCTAAGCACTCATAACCCGCCCTATTTACACTATTTATTTGGAAAATCCCACAAACAAGAGAACAACAAGGCAACCCCCACAAGGTTCAATCATGATATCTTCTAGTCTTCAGCATCAAATAACGTAAACCAACGACTTAGAACTCATTTACAAAGATTAAGGCAAGTTCAACAAAGAAGTTTGTAACATTCAACCTCATGGAGGTCCAGTCATCAGAAGCCCAAAATCAAGAAAACTAACATCCAGTAAAAAGGTTAATTAATTTCACAAATAACTCTATGACCCAGTCGGGTTCAGAGCTACTCGGCTTGACAAAGATATGTAGAAAACGAGGATCCATCTATCTATGCGGAAAAGGAAATGACCAAACTCAAAAAGGGATTTGCAAAAAATAAAAGAAAGAGCTTGCAAAATTTGGAATCCAGATAGTTAATAGACCATAACCTTATATATATATATATATATATATATATATATATATATATATATATAAATAAACATCATTTATAAGAAACAGATCATAACTTTCTTTGAAACAAAACCTGGTACGAGTATGTATATTGTATATTAAGACAAAGATGAAGATGAATAGACAATTAACATACCATAATCAGAGACCTAATGATCGCTCAAAGAGTGACATAGCGATTGCCTGTTGAAGAGGCACTGCGAGATTTTGAGAAGAACAGCTGCTCCTTCTCACCGATGGCTAAGAACTGATTTTTTTTGCCCTTTCATCTTTGTCTCGCTCTCTCTTGAGCGACCGAAGCACGAGATTTCTGGCCGAAAATCCAGCCAGCCTTCAACCTCTCTCTCGCACAGCTCTCTCTCTCTCTCTCGCTTCATCTCTCTCCATAACGTTCTGTTTTGGAGTGAAACTTAAGGAAAGAGAAAAAAAAGAAGAGGTGTTCTGTTTTGGAGTGAAACATAAAAAATGGTCTGAAAATTTCAGATATCCCGCCACTGGATGGCGCTTATTTTTCGCACTCAATAGGGGCGACCTTAGTCGCCCCTAATGAGCCTCAAAAAAATTTTTAACAATAGGGGCGACCTTAGTCGCCCCTAATGAGCCTCAAAATTTTTTTTTTAAAAAAAAATTATACTTATAATTTTTAATTTTTATTTATTTTATTTATTTTTGTTTTTCTTTATTTTCTCCTGTAATATGTTTTTATTATTATAATATTAACTAATAATTTCCGTTTAATAAAGATCATTAAGTTGATATTTATCTTATAATTAATTCTAAGATCAATACAAAATCCAAAGATAATATAAGATCAATATAACTAATGCACTAAGATAATATAAAAAGCTTATAGTTCAATTGAATGTTCGATTGAACCTTCAATTGTATTCAGTTTGATCGATCAATTGATCTTATCACTATCAATCTAACTAATTCATTAGAATCAATCAGATGTTTGATCGATCAATTGATTCCATTACAATCAATCGAACTAATTCACTATGATCGATCGGATTTTTGATCGAATGTTTGATCCTATCACGATTAATCGAACTAATTCACTATGATAGATCAGATGTTTGATCGATCAATTAATCCTATCACAATAAATCGAACTAATTCACTAGGATCGATCGGATGTTCGATCAAACATTTGATCTTATCACGATCAATCGAACTAATTCATTAGGATCGATCGGATGTTTGATCGATCATTTGATCCTTTCACGATCAATCGAATTAATTCAACTTCATTTTCAATTGTTTCAATCTTTTTATTTGTCTTTAGTTTTGTTTCAATATATTCATCATATCATATATATACACTATTAGATATGTAAAATTTAATATGAATTATGAAATGGGAATTAAGAATTAAGTTTTCATTCGGGGAATTAAATCCCATTGGTTAGAAATCATTTGGGGAATCCACTTAAAACTGAAGTCTTCAAATTAGTCCGAATGAAAACTTTATCCTCCAAATGAAACTCCTAACCAAATGGCAAATATATACAAATTAAAATCTTTCTTTAGGAGGATGGAATTGAAATAGAAGAATTTTTCCTTTTTTAAAAAAAAAAAAACATATATATATATATATATATTGAAACAACTGTACATATGGAATATTAAGTGAAAGGGAGAGCTTTACTTTTACGGTTAAAATTTTATTTTGTTATATTTAACGATGCATATTGTGTCACTTTATTTGAAAATTTTAAACAATGTAGTGATATATACACAATTTTAGTGGATGCTATTGGGCACCAAAATTTTTATTTTTATTTTTTTTTATTATTTTTTTTTTTTCCCTACCTACTCTTTAGGGTCGACTTTGTCGACCCTATTACTTAGGCATTAGGGTCGACTTTCAAAGTCGACCCTAATGATCACTCTTCAGCGTCCACTTTGAGTGGACGCTATTGGTGAATAAAATTATTTTTTTTTAATTCCTCCACATACTCTTTAGGGTCGACTTTGTCGACCCTAATACTTAGGCATTAGGGTCGACTCTAGAGTCGACCCTAATGATCACTCTTCAGCGTCCACTTTGAGTCGACGCTATTGGTGAATAAAATTATTTATTTATTTATTTTTTTAATTCCTACACATACTCTTTAGGGTCGACAAAGTCGACCCTAATACTTAGGTATTAGGGTCGACTCTAGAGTCGACCCTAATGATCGCTCTTCAGCGTCCACTTTGAGTGGACGCTATTGGTGAATAAAATTATTTTTTTTAAATTTTTTTTAATTCCTCCACATACTCTTTAGGGTCGACAAAGTCGACCCTAATGATCACTCTTCAGCGTCCACTTTGAGTGGACGCTATTGGTGAATAAAATTATTTATTTTATTTTTTTTTTTAATTCCTACACATACTCTTTAGGGTCGACAAAGTCGACCCTAATACTTAGGCATTAGGGTCGACTCTAGAGTCGACCCTAATGATCACTCTTCAGCGTCCACTTTGAGTGGACGCTATTGGTGAATAAAATTATTTTTTTTTAATTTTTTTTAATTCCTACACATACTCTTTAGGGTCGACTTTGTCGACCCTAATACTTAGGTATTAGGGTCGACTCTAGAGTCGACCCTAATGATCACCCTTCAGCGTCCACTTTGAGTGGACGCTATTGGTGAATAAAATTATTTTTTTTTTATTTTTTTTAATTCCTCCACATACTCTTTAGGGTCGACTTTGTCGACCCTAATACTTAGGCATTAGGGTCGACTCTAGAGTCGACCCTAATGATCACTCTTCAGCGTCCACTTTGAGTGGACGCTATTGGTGAATAAAATTATTATTTTTTTTATTTTTTTTAATTCCTCCACATACTCTTTAGGGTCGACTTTGTCGACCCTAATACTTAGGCATTAGGGTCGACTCTAGAGTCGACCCTAATGATCACTCTTCAGCGTCCACTTTGAGTGGACGCTATTGGTGAATAAAATTTTTTTTTTTTTTTTTTTTTTTTTAATTCCTACACATACTCTTTAGGGTCGACTTTGTCGACCCTAATACTTAGGCATTAGGGTCGACTCTAAAGTCGACCCTAATGATCACTCTTCAGCGTCCACTTTGAGTGGACGCTATTGGTGAATAAATTTATTTTTATTTTTATTTTTTTTAATTCCTACACATACTCTTTAGGGTCGACTTTGTCGACCCTAATAAGTAACCATTAGCGTCGACTTGGAAAGTCGACGCTAATGGTCTTTTTCCCTCCTTTTGAATATTTCCCGCGAAAATATTAGGGTCGAGTTATTAGCGTCCACTGTAGAGTGGACGCTATTATTCATCTTTTGGGTCGGCTATTAGCGTCCACTTGGATGTGGACGCTAATACATAACTATTAGGGGCGACTTTCAAAAGTCGCCCCTAATAGTTGAGTATTAGGGGCGACTATAAAGTCGCCCCTAATAAGTCGCCCCTGATGAGTCAGTTTCTTGTAGTGTGGCCAAGCCACCCCCAATCCGGCCCCTTTGACCACTTCGGGGTAGCTCTCGGCCACCTCCAAAAGGTTTGGGAGTTGTTTCGGCCATCCCCATTTGGACCATTTGGGCCCTTGAAGGTGGTCAATCACCCCCCATGGTTTTTAATTATAGGGGTGGTCAGCCACCCCAATAATTAAAAAAAATTAATTAATTAATTAATTGATTAAATATATATATTTTTTTATGTTTTTAGTTTTTTCAAAAAATTATTTTTTAATTATGTATATGGGCACGTGTCAATTTCTTACTGATACTGACATGGCTTTCCGTCAAATTTTGGACGGAAGTACCATCTTCGTCTTTATGAAAATCCGAGGTTCCTACTATGATAAAAATTAAACCTTAGGTAGTAAAAAATAAAGTTGTTAAATCACATGGGACAATAAGGCATTTAATCCTAATTTTAAATACTCAATTTTCATCTCAATCTTGTCCTACTAGTTGATGTTAGTCCTTAATTTTTTTTTTTTTTTTTTTAATAAAGGCTAATCCAAGGATTGGTGTGCACTACGACATCAGTCCAATTAAAAATAAATAAAAATAATAATAATAAAATAAAATAAAATAAAAAGATAATTTTCTGACATCTTAAAATAAATTATTAAATAAACATTGCAGAAAGGAGGGGAGGGGAGAGGAA